>NW_027095633.1:0-25766 GCF_036850765.1 Saccopteryx bilineata | reverse complement strand
CTCAAAACCAGAGAATACACTCAGAAGAAAAGAACTATGTTTGCAGGGTGTGTGAGCAAGGTTTTACAAAAAAGTCAGACCTCCTCAGACACCAGAGGACACACTCAGGGAAGAAGCCCATTGTTTGCAAGGAGTGTGAACAAGTCTTTTCACTGATGTCACATCTTTTCACACAGCAGAGAACACACTCAGGGGAGAAACCCTATGTTTGCAAGGAGTGTGAGCGAGGATTTTCACAGAAGTCAACTCTCTTCAGACACCAGAGGACACACTCAGAGCAGAATCCTTATGTTTGCAGGGTGTGTGAATGAGGCTTTATGCAAAAGTCAGATCTCTTAAAACACCAAAGAACACACTCAGGGGAGAAACCCTATGTCTGCAGGGAGTGTTTGCGAGGCTTTACACAAAAATCACATCTTTCTACACACCAAAGAATGCACTCACGAGAGAAGCTGTATGTTTGCCGGGAGTGTGAGTGAGGCTTTTCACTGAAATCAACTCTCCTCTCACACCAAAGAATACACTCAGGAGACAAGCCATATGTTTGCAGGGAGTGTGTAGCGATGCTTTACATGGAAGTCTATTCTCCTGGGACACCTGAGGACACACTCAGGGGAGAAGCCCTATGTTTGCATGGTGTGTGAGTGATGCTTTTCACTGAAATCAACTCTCCTCATACACCAGAGAACACACTCAGAGGAAAAGCCCTATGTTTGCAGAGAGTGTAATCAAGGCTTTTCAAGGAACACACATCTCCTCACACATCAGAAAACACACTCAGGGGAGAAGCCCTATGTTTGCATGGAATGTAATCAAGGCTTTTCAAGGAAGGACAATCTCCTAACACAACAGAGGACACACTCAGTGGAGAAGCCCTAAGTTTGCAGAAAGTGCGAATGAGGCTTTACACGAAAATCAGATCTCCTAAGACACCAGAAAATACACTCAGGGGAGAAGCACTATGTTTACAGGAAATGTGATCAAGGTTTTTCACAGAAGTCACATCACCTCACACACCAGAGAACACACTCAGTGTAGAAGTGCTATGGTTGCAGCGAGTGTGAGTGAGGCTTTTCACAGAAGTCAACTCTCCTCATACTCCAGAGGACACACTCAAGGGAGAAGCCCTTTGTTTACAAGGAGTGTGAGTGAATCATTAGTATTAAATTGCATCTCCACAATCATAGCTCTTACACAGGTCATAACCCAGCTCTGAGAGGACTTCATAGGAAGTTTACTAACCCCTTATTCTTATAAGATTTTAATTTGTATAGAAGAAACTAAACTTCTTCATTATCATGACAAAAGATGAGCTCAACAAATCGTTCCTCAAGTGATATGGGAATGTCAACAGCAATATTCTTTTGTTCTAATAAATCTTCATAAAACTATGATGCCCACATACCTCATTCTTCCCCTCCCCATCACTGAAAGCAGAGAGTTCCCAAAGAGCCACAGAGAACTCACACTGTCAAGCACAGAAACTCAACCCCTAAAAACATGGAAATCTGGAGTCAATTTACATAGGTTACATCCCAGGGAGAGGGATTTGAGGCAGACTCACCAGGAAAAGGGATTTCCTTCACTCCCGGGAAGTAGAGGCTTCTCTCCTTGTAGGCTCACCACCCTCCCCCCTTGGCTTTTCTTGGTTCCTGTTCTGGTTTCCTCTGACCTCTGTATTCCCTGGTGAAAACCAGGAAGAAATACGTGCATGTCCATGTCCGTGTCCCTGGCTCAGACTGAGCAGCTTGTCTTTTTCACTCCTCATTGTTTCTTCAGAATGAGAATCTTATGGTGTACACCACATGGACTCTAGATCATTCCATAGTGGGTTTCAATCTCAGCTCTGCCTTCACCAGCTTTGTGACCTAAGGCAGGATTCTCAACTCCTCTTTGCCTGTTTTTTAATCTATAAAATGGAAATAGTGCCTGAGCAAGCAGTGGTGCAGTGCATAGAGCATAGGAATAGGATGGCAATGACCCAGGTTCAAAACGCCAAGGTTGCTGGCTTGAGCACATGTTCCACAGCTTGAGTGCAGGGTTGCATGCTTGATCGTGGAATCATAGATATGATCTTATGGTCACTGTCTTGAAGTTCAATGTTGCTGGCTTGAGCAAGGAGTCACTTGTGCTTTAGTCTCCTGCTCAAGGCACACATGAGAGAGCAATCAATGAAGAACTAAGGTGCTTCTTATCTCATTTCCTTCGTGTTTGTCACTATCTGTCCCTTTCTCTGTCTCTCTAAAATAATTTTTTTGTTTTCTGTCTCCACTTTCTAACATGAATAAAATAAAATGACTTGGCTTGACCTGTGGTGGCGTAGTGGATAAAGCATTGACCTGGATTCCTGAGATTGCTGGTTCAAAACAATGGGCTTGCCTGGTCAAGGCACAGTTGGGAGTTGATGCTTCCTGCTCCTCCCCCTTATCTCTCTCTCCTTCTCCTCCCTAAAATGAATAAAATAAAATCTTTTTAAAAATAAAGTAAAATGAATAAACCCTCCAGATCAAGGCATATATGGAAGTTAATGCTTTTTGCTCTTCCATCTTCTCTATCTCCACTCTCTAAAATAAATGTTAAAAATAAATAAAACAAAAATTGCTACACGATCAGTCTGCAGGATTGAAGATCTTCATTCCAAATGTTTGAAGTCATTTTGGCTCAGATAAACTCCTTAAAAACTTTCAGTTTTCATGTTTCTTATTTGACAAGACCAAGTACCTAACCTTGTAAAAATAAGCTCTGCCTGATATATGATTAGAAAATGGAAAATTCAGAGTGTGGGAAGATGACAGCGGAGTAGGCGGACGCACAGACGCCCAGCTCTCAACACCAAACTGGAATGCAAATCAATTTAGGGAAAATCAGCATGAAGAGCCAGAACTGAACTGCAAGAACAGCTCTCAGAGACCAAGGAGCAAAAAGGAAGCCACAATAATCCTGGTAAGGAGTGCCTGAATCTCCTCTGCTTACAGGAACAGAGGGGGGGTGTGAGACTCAGAGCCCAGAAAGGATTTCACAGAGGAAAAGGAGCGGAAACTACTGCTCATAGCCACTTGCCTGGAGACCAGGGAGCAAGGTGGGTTGAAAAGACCAGCTTAACTCCCAAGTGGAAAGGTCGTGGAGAGGGACAGACAGTGAGGGGCTAAGGTATGCAAGAAACGAAATAAAAAAGCTGACTCATTCGTGCTGGAGGCGGCCATGGCTGGGGGAGGGACTGAAACTTTCACAAGGCAGAGCTGAAGTGCTTCCAGATCAGGGATCTCCGGACATCTATCCAGCTCCAATTAGCACAACAAGACATAGCTGAAAACAAGAAGTGGAGAGGAGGGGCAGTAACTCAGTTCTCCATGGAGATCTGAGATACACCTCCCCCTAATGAAGCTGAGAAAAAACCCTGCCCCCAGTGAGATTAGTTGGTGGAAGAGACCTTTAGTGTCTCAGGTTACACCCACAGCATTCCTGGTTACAGTTTCAAGTAAGCCCCCTGCTGAGATCAGTTAACAAGACTATCACCTGTTAAGAAAACAAACAAATCAAGACTTCAAAGCTGCCCAAATCCGAAAGTGGATTAAAAATAATTACTGATATCAACCCAAGAAGACCTAGAAATAACACAACTGAAAACTTGAGGCAGACAACACCAAGTCTAGACTCAAACAACTCTACAAATAAAACACCATTATGAGAAAACAAAGGAGTGCAACCCAAATGAAACCACAAGAGACACCTTTGAGAGATGAGCTGAGTGATATGGAAATAATCAAACTTCCAGATGCAGAGTTCAAAATAATGATTGTAAGGATGCTCAGGGATCTTAGAACAACAATAAAGGGGCAGTTTGAAAACCTAAATAAAGAAATAGCAAGTATAAAAAAGGATATTGAAATATTAAAAAAGAATCAGTCAGAGATGACAAATACAATATCAGAAATGAAGACCACAATGGAAGGAATTAAAAACAGGATGGATACAGCTGAGGATCTAATAAGCGAGTTGGAGGACAACTAGAATGAAAGCATGAAGCAGAGAAGAAAAGAGAAAAGAGACTCAAAAAGTCAGAGGAAACACTTAGAGAGCTCTGTGACAACATGAAGAGAAATAACATCCGCATCATAGGGGTTCCTGAAGAAGAAGAAAAAGAACAAGGGATAGAGACTTTGTTCAATCATATCATAACTGAAAACTTCCCTAAATTAATGCAAGAGAAACTCTCACAAGTCCAAGAAGCACAGAGAACTCCATTAAAGAGAAACCCAAAGAAACCTACACCAAGACACATCATAATTAAAATACCAAAGCTAAGCAATAAAGAGAAAATATTAAAAGCTGCAAGAGAAAAAAAGTTATCACCTACAAAGGAGACCCCATAAGGATGACATCCAACTTCTCAACAGGAACACTTGAGGCCAGAAGGGAATGGCAAGAAATATTCAAAGTAATTCAGAACAAGAACATACAACCAAGACTAATTTATCCAGCAAGGCTATCGTTTAAAATCAAAGGAGAAATAAAGAGCTTCCCAGACAAAAAACAACTAAAGGAATTCATTACAACCAAACCAACACTGCAAGAAATGTTAAGGGGTCTGTTGTAAACAGATCAAAGTTGGAAAAGAATATAGCAAAAAAGGAATACACCTTTAAAGAAGAAAATGGCAATAAACAACTGCATATCAATAATAACCTTAAATGTAAATGGATTAAATGATCCAATCAAAAGACATAGGGTAGCTGCGTGGATAAGAAAACAGGACCCATACATATGTTGTCTACAAGAGACACACCTTAGAACAAAAGACACACATAGATTGAAGGTAAAAGGATGGAAAAAAACATTTCATGCAAACGGAAATGAATAAAAAGCTGGGGTAGCAATACGTATATCAGACAAATTGGACTTTAAAACAAAGGATATAGTAAGAGATAAAGAAGGCCACTACATAATGATAAAGGGAGTAATTCAACAGGAAGATATAACTATTATAATTATCTATGCACCTAATATAGGAGCACCCAAATATATAAAGCAGACTTTGATGGATTTAAAAGCGAAGATCAACAGCAATACTATAATAGTAGGGGATTTCAATACCCCACTAACATCACTAGATAGATCCTCAAGAAAGAAAATTAACAAAGAAACAGCAGACTTATTGGAAACAATAGATCAACTCGATTTAATAGATATCTTCAGATCCTTTCACCCTAAAGCAGCAGAATATACATTCTTTTCAAGTGCTCATGGTACATTCTCTAGGATAGACCACATGTTAGGGCACAAAAGTGCTCTCAACAAATTTAAGAACACTGAAATCATATCAAGCACTTTCTCCGATCACAACGGCATAAAACTAGAAATGAATCACAGCAGAAAAGCTCAAAAATTCTCAAACACATGGAAACTAAATAGCAGGGTGTTAAATAATGAATGGATTAAGAATGAGATCAAAGAAGAAATAAAAAAATTCCTAGAAATGAACGACAATGAGCATACAACAACTCAAAATTTATCGGACACAGTGAAAGCAGTGCTGAGAGGGAAGTTCATAGCACTACAGGCACACTTTCCGAAGCTAGAAAAAGCTCAAATAAACAACTTAACTTTGCATCTAAAAGAATTAGAAAAAGAACAGCAAGTAAAACCCAAATGTAGTAGAAGGAGTAAATAATAAAGATCAGAGCAGAAATAAATGACATAGAGGCAATAGAAACAATACAGAGGATCAATGAAACTAGGAGCTGGTTTTTTGAAATGGTAAACAAGATTGATGAACCTTTAAGTAGACTCACCAAGAAAAAGAGAGAGAGGACTCAAATAAATAAAATTAGAAATGAGAGAGGAGAAATAACAACTGACACAAAAGAAATATAAAATATTGTAAGAAAATACTATGAAGAAGTGTATGCCAAAAAACTAGACAACCTAGATGAAATGGACAAATTCCTTGAAACATACAATCTTCCAAAAATCAATCTGGAAGAATCAGAAAACCTAAACAGACCAATTACACCAAAATAGATTGAAAAAGTTATCACAAAACTCCCAACAAAGAAAAGTCCAGGGCCCGATGGCTTCAAAACGGAATTCTACCAAATATTCAAAGAAGAACTAACTCGTATCCTTCTCAAACTATTTCAAAAAATTCAAGAGGAAGAAAGATTTCCAAGCTCCATTTATGAGGCGAGCATAATTCTGATTCCAAAACCAGGCAAAGACAACACAAAGAAAGAAAATCATAGACCAATATCTCTGATGAATATAGATGCTAAAATCCTCAACAAAATATTAGCAAACCAGATCCAACAATATATGGAAAAAAATCATACACCATGATCAAGTGGGATTTATACTGGGGAGGCAAGGCTGGTACAATATTCGTAAATCAATCAATGTGATTCATCACATAAACAAAAAGAAGGAGAAAAACCATATGATAATTTCAATAGATGCAGAAAACATTTGATAAAATCCAGCACCCATTCATGATCAAAACTCTCAGCAAAGTGGGAATACAGGGAACATACCTCAACATGATAAAAGCCATCTATGAGAAACCCACAGCCAACATCATACTGAATGGGAAAAAATTAAAAGCAATACCCTTAAGATAAAAAACAAGGCAGGGGTGCCCCCTATCACCAATCTTATTTAACATAGTCCTGGAATTCCTAGCCACAGCAATCAGACAAGAAGAAGAAATAAAAGGCATTCAAGTTGGAAAAGAAGAAGTAAACTATCATTATTTGCAGATGATATGATATTGTATATAGAAAACCCTAAAGTCTCAGTCAAAAAACTACTGGACCTGATAAATAAATTCAGCAAAGTGGCAGGATATAAAATCAATACTCAGAAATCAGAGGCATTTTTATACACCAACAATAAACAGTCAGAAAGAGAAATTAAGGAAAAAATCCCCTTCACAATTACAACCAAAAAACTAAAGTACCTAGGAGTGAACTTAACCAAGGAGACTAAAGATTTGTACTCAGAAAATTACAAAGCATTGATAAAAGAAATCAAGGAAGATACAAACAAGTGGAAGCATATACCGTGTTCTTGGTTAGGAAGAATAAACATTATTATAATGTCTATATTACCCAAAGCAATCTATAAATTCAATGCAATACCAATTAAAATACCAATGACATACTTCAAAGATATAGAACACATATTCAAAAAATTTATATGGAACCAAAAGAGGACACGAATAGCCTCAGCAATCTTAAAAAAGAAGAATAAAGTAGGAGGTATCACACTTCCTGATATCAAGTTATACTACAAGGCCATTGTACTCAAAACAGCCTGGTACTGGCATAAGAACAGGCATATAGTTCAATGGAATAGAACAGAGAACCCAGAAATAAACCCACAGTTCTATGGACAACTGATATTTGACAAAGGAGGTAAGGAAATACAATGAAGTAAAGACAGCCCCTTTAACAAATGGTGTTGGGAAAATTGGACCGCTACCTGCCAAAAAATGAAACTAGATCACCAGCTTACACCACTCACAAAAATAAACTCAAAATTGATAAAAGGCTTGAATGTAGGCCGTGAAACCATAAGCATCTTAGAAGAAAACATAGGCAGTAAGCTGTCGGACATCTCTCGGAGAAATATATTTGCTGATTTATCTCCACGGGGAAGTGAAATAAAAGACAGGATAAACAAATGGGACTATATCAAACTAAAAAGTGTTGCACAGCTAAAGACAACAAGAACAGAATAAAAAGACAAACTACACAATGGGAGAACATATTTGACAATACGTCTGATAAGGGTTTAATAACCAAAATTTATAAAGAACTTGTAAAACTCAACACCAGGAAGACAAACAACCCAATCCAAAAATGGGCAAAAGAGATGAATAGACACTTCTCCAAAGAGGACATACAGATGGCCAATAGGCATATGAAAAAATGCTCAACATCACTAATCATTAGAGAAATGCAAATTAAAACCACAATGAGATATCACCTCACACCAGTCAGAATGGCGCTTATCAACAAAACAACACAGAATAAGTGCTGGCGAGGATGTGGAGAAAAGGGAACCCTCCTGCACTGCTGGTGGGAATGCAGACTGGTGCAGCCACTGTGGAAAACAGTATGAAGATTCCTCAAAAATCTGAAAATCGAACTGCCTTTTGACCCAGCTATCCCACTTTTAGGAATATAACCCAAGGACACCATAGAATGGCTCGAAAAGGAGAAATGCACCGGCATGTTTGTGGCAGCATTGTTCACAATAGCGAAGATCTGGAAACAGCCCAAGTGTCTGTCAGAGGACGAGTGGATTAAAAAGCTTTGGTACATATATACTATGGAATACTACTCAGCCATAAGAAATGATGACATCGGATCATTTACAATAACATGGATGGACCTTGACAACATTATACGGAGTGAAATAAGTAAATCAGAAAAAAAAAAACTAAGATGAATCCATACATAGAAGGGACATAAAAATGAGACTCAGAGTCATGAACAAGAATGTGATGGCAACAGGGGCGGGAGGTTGGGGGAGGGGGGAGGTGGTGAAGAAGGAGAGAGGGGTTAGGGGAGGGGAGGGGCACAAAGAAAACCAGATAGAAGGTGACAGAAGACAATTTAACTTTGGGGGGGGTATACAGCACAATCAAATGTCAAAATAATCTAGAGATATTTTGTCTAGATTTATCAATGTCACTGCATTAAATTTAATAATAAAAAAAAGAAAATGGCAAATTCAAACTACTATATTATGGAACTCACATCTGTTAGAACTGCTAAAGTTTAAATTTATGACAGTACGAATGTTCTCATGTATTCATTAATTCTTAGATGTCCCAGACTAAAGATTCAGCCTATAACTTTGGTGTATTAGAATGACACTGTAACTAATCTTCCTGGCCAGGGCATAACCATGGATTTCATCCAACTCTCTCATTTAAAGATGGAAAATACCTTTTTCAGAACCAGTAGATTACCACAAAAAAAGAAAACCAGTAGAGAGAAAACTTAGTTATCATAAGCAGGTAAGTGGATCAACTGAGAAAGGAGGCGCAGGCCCCCTCTTCACTGAGGAGATTAAAACAAGAATGCAAGGGAAGAGAGCCTGCATGGGTAACTGAGTCAGACAGTTCTAGATTAACTACTTTCTATAATTCTCTGAAAAGGTGCATGGAACCACTTGCTACATAGAGCAAAGAAGATAGAACTTACCTGAAAACCCATTTTTCTTTTCTCCAAAGCATTTAAAAAACCATGTTTACATACCTTAATTAAAAATTCGAACACTTATCCTCTGATTCCACCTAAATTCACCCTCTCGTTCTGGAGTCATGAGAGTGACATGTCCCTCTAGACAAAGAGATCACGAGCTCCTTGCATGAATATTTGTATTCTGTAACAGGTATATTAGATGTAAGGAATCTATCTTTGTGGAACACATGTTTGATTTCCTCTTTGGGGATCAATCTTCTCCACCAGCTAAATAAATTCTACTTCCCTCATCTTTTTTCAGAGCATTTTTGTCTTGCCTTAATTCCTGCAATACAACCACTGACAGATAATGCACTGTACCCACCCCTGGTTCTCCTTACTGCCACCAAGGTGTTGTTCCAAAAATGCACACGACCTAACAGCAAAGACCCAGACTGAGGACACATTTAAAAGGGACAATATTGCACTATAAAGCAAGTGACAACAAACTTTAAAGATTTGAAATTATATAACCTGTTTCCACCTATCATGACAGCTGAACTTGACATCCTTATTAACAGATAAACCAGAAAGTACTCAGGTACAGTTATAAAATACAATTTTAGATAACCTGTAACATACATGGTAATTAGAATTCTAGAATAATTTTATCTACTGAAGGAGAATAATTTTTAAAAAACTATGGTGCCCTGACCAGATGGATCAGTGCATGGAGTTTCCCCATGGTGTGCCAAGGTTTTGGGTTTTGTCACAGGTCTCAGCCCCTAAGAGAAGTGACCAAGAAATAATTTTATGCTTTTCTCTCTTTTTTATATTAATTTAAAAAATATAGAAATTTTATGCAAAAATCTGTGATACATCTGCAATATGCCTAGTGCGTTTCTCAACAGAAAGGCAGAAAACAAAAAACTAAAAAACGCAGATATCTCTTTGAACCATATTTCTATTTTTCACCTAGAATAGACAACTTTTTTTTTTTACCATCACCAATCTAATTCTGCACCTCATAGTGTTTCCTGCCCATTTCTGCCTTTCATTGAGCCTCTCCTACATTGGAACCATTTTTTCTATCACTTTTCCAAAACATGACCAGCAGAGCCTTGGAAAAACTCCTCCAAAACCTGAAGCAGAGGGCTGATGGGATGATGGACATCTCAGAACACAATGGAGTACTCTAATGTGCCATCAAGCCTACAAATGTTAGAGCATTCTATCAAATATGACTAAATGGAACCTTGAGACTTCTCCCTGGAGCAGTATCCTGAGTTTTCTAGAATAGAATCTCCCATTAGTTTTGTTCTGTTTCCCCATACAACATCATTACCGAACAGATGCCAGAGTCCTTAGACAAATCAGGGCCCCATGGACCATAGACAACTCAAACTGAGCAATGGACCAACCACCTAATCAAAAAGACTCGGCACCAAACACCAAACACTGCTCTACAGAACCAAGCAAGACTAGGACACAACAATGCCAAAAACTGACATGGCACCTTGAACATCAGAGTCCATACATCATGTCCTAGAACTGGAGTTGCTTGTGGCCTCACACTGAAACTCGGGTATGAGGTTACATGCAAGGGGTCCCCAGGTGCACAGCAGAATACAGATTCAACAACAAACCCTGGAGAAAGACTCCTGATCTGTACACAACCCTATAACCAAACTTCAGACAAGGAGCCAAACAACAAACCTCACCTGCAAAATGACAGATGCAGGAGCTGAACCTGATACTCACAATGCAAACAGAGGCAGGACTCCATAAAAGACATCTCATGACTTTGTAAGTTCAAGCAGTTAGCTTCAATATGTATTTCATTACCAATGTAAATGTAGAATAGAGAAACATCACTAGCAGTCCTACCACATTCTACAAAACTTCCAAAAAATAAACCAAGTAACAGACAGAGGGAACAGTAATAATGCTTACCCTTAGCTGACACATGTCCATGATCTCATCTGCAGGACTCCCCAGGACTTTGTGCCCCAGCCATTCATGTCACAGGCCAACTCATTGACACTGTGTGCGATGTAATTTAAAAATATCCTCATACTTTGAAAGTTCTAGCAGCTGGGCTAATCATCAGGTGAAATAATGAGATGGACAAGAGATATTAAACATATAATATATGCTCAAGGAAAATTCACATTCCCAAGAATATAAGACAATGAGCTTATACTGGGTGTATAGAAAACTGCAAAAAACCTGACCAAAATGTTGGTGCAGTGGATAAAGCATCAGACTGGGATGCAAAGGACCCAGGTTTGAGAAACCAAAGTCATAAGCATGAGCACAAGCTCATCTGGTTTGAGCAAAGCTCACCAGCTTGGTACAAAGGTTGCTGGCTTGAGCAAGATGTTACTCAGTCTGCTGAAGTCCCACAATCAAGGAACATATGAGAAAGCAATCAATGAACAACCAAGGTGTCACAAAAAAAACCTGATGATTGATGCTTCTCATCTCTCTCTGTTTCTGTCTGTCTGTTCCTATCTATTCCTCTCTCTGACTCTCTATTTTTGTAAAAAACAACAAAAAATAACAGTTCAAAAACTGAATAACAGAATAATATTTTTTGAAAAAAATGTATTCATTGATCTTAGAGAAAGACAGAAGAGAGAGAGAGAGAGAGAGAGAAAACATAAAGAAGTGGAAACATCACCTCAGAGGAGTTGCCTCTAATAAGTACCTTGACCCAGCAAGCCTCGAGTTTCAAACTGGCAACCCCAGCATTTCAATTTGATTCTCTATCCACCACACCACCACAGGTCAGGCCAGAATCTTATATTGACAAAGGTGACATGGATAACATGCAGCTAATTTGTGAACATGTGACACATCTCACAGATTACTTTTTGTTGGGAAACCCTAAAACTTATTGGACACAAGTGGGGTCAAAAAGCTGCTTCTTGCAGTCTTCATGTCTCCCACTAATGTACTTGTACTTAAGTTCTCTTCTGAAACTGGCATGTGCACAAGATGACAAAGAAGCACACTTTACACATATTTAAAGAGACCACGAAGCAACAGAAAACAAGCTTCATAGTTTGAAAGAACATAGTGTATCTCTTGCTGTCATGGCCATGAACCTAAAAAGCATTTATGACAGAGACCTATGAGCTCCTTATAATTTCAGGTATAAATAACATTTTGTAAATAACACACCAAATGCATCACAATTGGAAATTTAAAATATCTTCAATTGAATGATAATTAAAATACTACATTAAAAATAACCCTATGGGGCACTGCCCATGTAGATCAGTGCAGATGCCATTTTCCCAAATACTAAAGTTAATGGTGTGAGCCCCACTGTCATCACCTAAAGGGAGCAACCAATCAGCACATAACTAAATGGAACAACTAAGTGGAGCAATGATTGAATGCTTCTCTCTGTGTGTCTCAAATGAAAGGATAAATTTGGAAAACCAATAAAAAGTAGAGTGATGAATCCACATCATGGCTACTGTGTTTTTCTCAGCAGAAGGGCAGAATATAATGACAAACAAAAGTCCTAGATTTGTATTAGGACCATGTTTCTATTCTTCAGCTGGGAGAAACAACATTTCTTGACCATAAGCACTCTGGATTCTGAACCTCAGTGTTTCTCACCCATTTTTTTTTATGTGGTGCCTCTGCTACAATGGAAACTTTTTTTATCTTTTCCCCCCTCTCCTCTGGCTGGCAGTGCCTTAAGAAAACTCCTCCCAAACCTAAGACAGATGTCTGAGGGGACAATGGACTTTTTAGGACACAATGGGTTTCTCTAATGTACCATCAAGCCTATGAATACTGGAGCCTTCTGTCAGATTAGACTAAATGGAACCCTGAGACTTCTCCCTGAAACACCAATTCCATTTTTTGTTTGTATGTTTTTGTTTGTATATTTCTGATGTGAAAACGGGGAGGCAGAAAAACAGACTCCCATATGCAACTGACCAGGATCCATTTAACAAGGCCAGTAGGGGGTGATGCTCTGCTCATCTGGGGCATGGCAACATTACAACAGAAGCCATCCTCAGCATTCAGGCCAATTTTGCTCCATTGGAGGCTCTTCTGTTGTAGGGGAAGAGATAGTGAGAATGGAAAAGGGAAAGTGTGGAGAAGCAGTTGGGCACTTCTTCTGTGTACCCTGGCTGGGAATCAAATGCAGGACTTTCATACATAGAGCCGATGCTCTACCACTGAGCCAAGTGGCCAGAGCCCACATAATCTGTTTTATAAAATACACTCTCTAATTTGCTTTGCTCTCTTTCCCCATCAGTATGTACTTTCCTGCCAATGTGAACATAACAACAATTAATGAACAGAGAGACCTTAGACAGAATCAAAACCCCAAGGACTGTAGACAACTGAAGCTGAGCACTGGACCAACTTCCAAACCAAAAAGAGGACTTGGCACTGAACTCCAAACACTGGTCTACAGAACCAACTGAGAGTAGGAAACGCAAATGCCAGAATCTGTCATGGTGCCTTAGACACCAGAGTTTATACGTCATGCCCTAGAACTGTAGCTCCTTGTGGTCCCCACACTAAAACTCAATATAAGGCTACAGGAAAGGGATCTCAGACCCTGGGTGCACAAGAGAATACAGATTTGGCCACAGACCCTGGAGACAAACTCCTGATGTGTAACCAAGACCCCATAACCAAACTTCAGACATGGAACCAAGTGCCTGACCCCACTTGCTGCATGACAGATGCAGGAGCTAAATCTGATACTTACAATGCAAACAGAGCCAGGACTTCATAAAGGAAACCTCATAGCTCTCTAAGTCCAACCAGGAAGCTAAAATATATATTTCACTACCAATGTAAATGTAGAAGAGAGAAACATAACACACAGCACTACCACATTCTACCAAACCCCCAAAAGTAAACCGAGTAACTGACTGAGGAAACAGAAACAATGTTTACCCTTAGCTGACACATGTCCATGATCTCAGCTGCAGGACTCTCCAGGAGTTAGTGCCCCAGCTATTCATGTCACAAGAAAAATCATTGACATAAAATTTTAAAATATCCTCATACTTTGAAAGTTCTAGCAGCTGAGCTAATAATCAGGTGAAATAATGAGATGGACAAGAGATATTCAACATATAATACATGCTCAAGTGAAATTCACATTCCCAAGAATATAAGACAATGAGGCTATATTGCATATATAGGACATTTCAAAAACCTTTACTAACAGAATTTTCGATTTTTGGAAAAAATGTTATAGATTGATTATAGAGAAATGTGAGGAGACAGAGAGAAAGGGAGGAAAGAAGAAAGCATTACCTCAGAGTAGTTGCCTCTCATGTGTGCCTTTACCCGGCAATGATAGAGTTTTAAACCAGCAACCTCAATGTTACAAATCTATACTCTATTCACTGTGCCACCACAGGTCAGGCCAGAGTCTTGGATTCTTTTTTTTTACCGTTTTTTTTTAATAGACAGAGTCAGAGAGAGGGACAGACAGGGATAGTCAGACAGGAATGGAGAGAGATGAGAAGCATCAATCATCAGTTTTTTCACTGTGACACCTTAGTTATTCATTGTTTTCTTTCTCATATGTGCCTTGACTGTAGGCCTTCAGCAGAGCAAGTGACCCCTTGCTTGAGCCAGCAAACTTTGGTCCAAGCTAGTGAGATTTGCTCACACAAGATGAGCCTGTTCTCAGGTGGCAACCTCAGGGTCTCAAACCTGTGTCCTTAGCATCCCAGTTTGACACTCTATCCACTGTGCCATCACCTGGTCAGGCCAGAATCTTGAATTTTTAAAGGTGACATGGACAGGCCCTGGCCAGTTGGCTCAGAAGTAGAGTGTTGACCAGGCATTTGGAAGTCCTGGATTTAATTCCCGGTCAGGACACACAGGGGAAGTGCCATCTGCTTCTCCACCCTTTCCCTTCTTTTTCCTCTCTATCTGTCTCTTCCCCTCTTGCAGCCTAGGCTCCATTCAAGCAGAGTTGGCAGGGCTTCTGAGGACAGCTCCATGGCCTCTACTTAAGGCACTAGAATGGCTCTGGTTGCAGCTGAGCAACACCACAGATGAGCAGCGCATTGGACCCCAGTGGGCATGCCAGTTGGACCCTGGTTGGGCACATACAGGAGTCCATCTGTCTGCCACCCCCCTGCTTCTCACTTTATAAAAAAAGTGACATGAATAACATGCAGCTATTTGAGAACATGTGACAAATCTGACAGAATACTTTTTTTGGGAAACACAAAACCTATTAAACCAGTGTTTCCCAAACTTTTTTGTGCCATGCCCCACCTTAACCTTTCTAAAATTTTTATGTCCCCCCCTATGTAACATACATAATTTTTAACATTAAAAAATTGATTTGTTCACTTAATAAACATAAATGATAGGTTCTAGGAAGAAATCACTATGAAATTGTTAACAAAACACAGTAAGTAAAATTTCAAAACATATAATGAAAAACAGAAATTTAAATTCCAAATAATTTTAATACAGATTTTTGTATATTAATTTATTATTTTAATTTAGTGTGATGCTTGCGCTTGATGCTTGCTGCACAGAGATTTTATATTAGGTTCCAATTTGGTTAGCTTTAGTCTCAAGTCTCCACGTTGTGTTATATCCAGCTGATTTCCTTTTTTTTTTAACAGTAAATAATTTACAGCACTATATCCACATTCAGCTAAAAATGAAGATGGAAATGGTAGCAATAGTTTTCTTGCACATTTGGTTGAATTTGGGTATTTGATTTCTGTTTCCTCACAAAGCCATGCCATTTCTCCTTTGATATTAAATAGAGCTTTAACTGACTCATCATTTTGTAATTCTGCGAGTTCTTCTTGATACTGCATATTTAATATATCAGACAAATCCATTAACATTGGCTGCATCATCCATATTGGGAAATCAATTTGTTTTAAATCAGAAAATCTTTCTTTTAAATCAGCCGATAGAATATTCAAATGATTGACAATAACAAGTAAAGCGGTATCAGTTACTTCACATTTTTGGAGCCAATGAAACTGTTTAAAGTTTTTGTTGTTAATATGTTTCTGACATAACTCAATATTGGTAATAAAACCAAATATCTTTGCTTTTGCATCGACAAGAGTTTTATTTGTTCCTTGAAGTTGCTTATTTAATATATTTAGTTTTTCAAAGATATCAGCTAAATAACTCACAAATGCTTTGCCATCTATTGTTAACAGATACTTCATTTCAGGTTTGTCGCTTAAAAAATCACTAAGATTATCAAACAGTTCCATAAATCTTTTCAAACCGTTTCCTTTAGATAGCCATCTTACTTCAGTATGAAGTAAAAGTCTCACATGGTCTTCATTTTGTTCTTCACAAAATAGCTTGAAAAGACGCTCCCATTTGGCACTAGCTTTAATAGCATTAACACACTTTATTACTTTATGTAATACTTCATTCAGAACAGATGAGATGTTTTTAGCTACCAAGTTTTCCCTATGAATAACACAATGCACAAGAATCATTTCTAGATTCGCATCTTTCATCAATTTTAAGCAGCCATTTTTCTTGTCCATCATATTGGGAGCGCCATCTGCAGCACAAGATGTTATATTTTTCATTGGTATATCATTGACATCTAAGTAGTTTTTTTAGCTTATTATATATATCTTTGGAGGTAGTGGTGCTTTCTAATCTTTTACAGAACAACATTTCTTCAGCAAAATGTCCTTTATCAATATATCTTACGTAAGTTATCAATACTGCCTCACTGTCTCTCAAAGTTGATTCATCTATTTGCAAGGGGAATTTTCTTGTTTTCAGCTTTTCAATAAGTTGTTTTTCAATATCCTCACTCATTTTGTCTATCCTTCTGCTAACAGTATTGTTACTGAGTGGCATAGCTTTTACATCTTTGTCATCTTTTTCAAGAACCGTTTTAAGAAATGCTGATATTAAAATATGTGTTAAAATATATCCAATGTGACATAGAGTAAACGTATACTAAAAATTCATATTTATTTAAATGTATATAACACATTTACTACACTACCACCGCAAATCAAAAGGTATCTATATTTTTCCACTTGACAAAATTTTCTGGAAAGTTATGCTTCTAAAATTAAAATTGTCATGCATGCGCTATTATAGCCCCAATAATATTTATAAAATATTAGTGCTTTCTAGCCCCGATGCAAGAATTACTTAATAAAGAGCTTAATATTGATAAAAATAAAATCAAATACTTACCAATTATATCTATACAATATATATATGTATATTTATTAAATCAACGAGCTTTCACAACAGTTTGGTTGCGATGGGTGAGAATAACTGCGTGTTTAGCGAGTTTTTAAAACATCCGGGGTTCCCCTTGGCAGACGGCAAGCTTCGCGGTGAACCCAGGATGAAGTTTACTTGACGATGCCAATCACCCAGTTGATATTTTGGTCTCATCAAATGAAATTATACTTAATAATTATTTACCGCAATTATTTAAGAATTGCATTTTTTGTTATATTTGGCACCGATATCTAGCATTGCATTTAAATGGCCCAGGGTGAAAGAGTTAAAGTCGTGTCGAGTCCATTTTCAAATTGCCCCCCTTACCTATCAAATTGCCCCCCTGTGAGGCGTCGGCCCCACGTTGGGAAACACTGTATTAAACTCAAGAAATAAGGTAAGGTGTCAACGAGCTGTTCCTTGGAGTATTCATGTTAACAAAAAGATGATTGTACTTAAGATCTTTTCTAAAACTACCATGGGCACAGAGTGACAACAAAGTAGTACAGTTTAAACATGTTGAAATTGGACCACAAAGCAACAGAATGCAATATCCAACAAACTTTCAGGTTTGAAAAAATATAAAATTTGTGTTTTTTTTCAGGGCTATTAACCTAAAATATAGGTTGAAAGAGACAGAGAGGGACAGGCAGGCAGAAAAGGAGAGAGATAAGAAGCATCAATTCATCATTGCAGCACCTTAGTTTTTCATTGATTGTTTTTTCATATGGGCCTTGAGTAGTGGCCTACATCAAAGTGAGTGACCACTTCCTCAAGCCAGAGACCTTGGGCTTCAAGCCAGTGACCATTGGAATCAAGCCAGCAACCATGGGGTCATGTTTATGATTCCAAGCTAAAGCCACTGACCCTGCACTCAAGCTGCTGAGCTCCTGCACAAGCCAGATGAGCCTGAACTCATGCTGGGGACCTCAGAGTTTAAAACCTGCATCCTATGCATTTCAGTATGATGCTCTATCCACTGCACCACTGCCTGGTCTGGCTAAAAATATTAATAAAAAAGACACATGGACTCCTTATTCTTTAAGAAATAAATGACATTTTCTAAATAACCCCCAAAGACATCACAGTTGGAAATATAAAATAACTTCAAATGAATGATTAAAATACTACATTAAAAAAATCTGTGGGGGAAAAAAATCTGTGGGGCACTGGCCATGTAGCTCAGTGCATACGGCATTGTACCAAACACCAACATGACAGGTGTTGGCACTTAAAAGGAACAACCAATGAGCACCTAACTAAATGGAACAACTAAGTGGAGCAATGAGCATGCTTCTCTCTCTCTCTCTCTAATCAGTGAAATAATTAAAATCATAGAAAAAATTGAGTAATAAATCTGCAATGTGCCTCACACTTTTCACTCAGGAGAAAGGTAGAAGAAATGGCAAAAAAACAAACAAATAAACAAAAAGCCCCGATCGGTTTAGGACTATGTATTTTTGGGCTGGAAGAAACTTTCTTTCTTGCTGTAAACCATCTCAGGTCTGTACCTCCCAGAGTTTTTTCCCCACTTTTGGTTCCCATGGTGCCTCTCCTACAATGGAACCATTTCCCTCATGCTTCCCCAAAACACCTGGTGGCAGTGCCTTGGGGAAACCCTTCCCAAACCTGAGCCAGTGGGCTTAGGGTCAATGAACTTCTCAGGACACAATGGTTTCCTTTAATGTGCCATGAATTCTATGAATACTGGAGCCTTCTATCAGATTAGACTAAATGGAACCTTGAGGCTTCTCCCTAGAGCACTCATTGCAAGTTTCATAAAATATTGTGTCCAGCTCTCTTCTCTCTTTTACTCCATCCATTTCTACCTTCCTGCCAACACAAACACAACAAGCATTACTGAATAAGCAAAAGAATCCAGAAAACTTTTAGCTCACCAGGACCAAGGGGAAGAATGTTACAGTAATATAATGTTATAGTAATTAAATACATAAAAACTATAGAAGATATATTAAAATGTTAGAATATTAAAAGCTACTAAGGTAAGTGAATAGCTACACCCTCTCAGTGGGAGCTAATCTAGTGTATAGTGATATGATAGGCAGGACCATGCCCTTAGCTCAGGGCCCACTTCATGTGTGTGTGAAATTATATATAGATAAAAAGAGCCCTCTGCAAGGAACACCCTAAAAGTGGCTTGATGTGATAATCCAGAGATTAACACCAGTTAGGTGTACGCCAGAAAGGGTACTAAAGCTAATGGGTCCCCAGCTGCAGTTAGTCAAACAGACTCCAACATTGAATGTGGAGTCTCCATGTTGGCCACTCTTAACAAGAACAGCTAGATAAGCACGCTGATGGTGCCCCAGTAAGCTGTACACAGTATGCCATATGATCTGTCAGTAATGAATTGCCTGTGTAATTCTTACAATTAACTTGTGTGTTGGTCATGTCTTTCCTCTGGTTGTGATTGGTCTCAGTACCAATAAGTAGAATCTGCATAGCCCCCTCAAGAGTAGTCTCAAAGAGGATCCCAGCCTTGCTGTTAAGCAGGAGTGTGACACTTCATGAGAAAGTCAAATTAGGGATCCCTGATCTATGCAAACTTGTGATCTACTGTGACAGGGGAGCACTTCTCTAGGAATCCAGCATCTCTCTGAGGAGGATGTGGACTAAAAAAGGGGCCACATGCTGAACCTGACAAGCTCCAGGGAGTCTTGCATAATAGCCTTACAAACTTATAGACCTAAAATAACCACTCAGGATGATCTGAAATTAAAACTTTCTAACTAAAAGCAAGCAGTTTGTGGTGGGTAGTCACATATAGAGAGGTATTTTTCTCTAACAAAGGTCAAAGGCTTATTTTATGTGAGCCTGTCTCTTGTCTTTTGCATCTACAATAATGTACCTGATAATGGCACCAGAGAAAACTCAGGTCGAAGAGGGCTTCTTAGGTGAGAAATAGTTCAGGCAGGAGACAGGGTGCAGTGTTCAAGCAAAGCAAGCAGTTTATTAAGCAAAGCTGTGCACTTTGCACCAAACAGAAGTGGGCAACTCAGCTTGTCTGAGCACTGCTACCTGTTGGGGTGTTAGAGATCATATACTTTTTCACTATAACTTGCAAGGTTGCCTTTCACTGATACTCTGACTAACATACAGTATTTCAAGGCCGTTTGGACAATTGGTGATTTTGTTCTGGCAGACAGTGTGATTGCTGACCCCGCCCTCCTTCAGTGGGTGAGACAAAACCTTGTTTCTCCCCTCACTTTTCCTGTACTGATGCCTGTCTATCTTATCTAACAATAGCATGTCTTTGAAATATAAGGGTAATTTTTTCTGCACTCCTCAGAGCCAGCATATCACACTCTTTCCTCCTCTCTCTCTTAAATCAATAAAAAAGTTTTTATTGATTTTAGAGAGAGGTGTGAGAAAGAGAGAAGGAGGAGGCAGACAGGAACAGGAAGTGCTAAATTTTTGTAGTTGCATCTTGTATGTGTCTTGACCAGGCAAGCCTTGGGTTATGAATTGTTGACCTCATTATTTCAGGTTACTGCTTTATCAGTTTACTGTGCCACCACAAATCAGGCAAATTTTTTAAAATTTTTTAAAAAGAGAAGACAGAAAGGAAGAAAGTGTAATGTTAAAGAAATGGACTTTTTGTCTCGTTAAGTGACCTTTATTATGTTTTTGACGTAAGCGGCCACTTCAATATGTCTTCCTTGATTTTTTTTATCAATGTTCATAATTTTCCAAGTACAAGTGTTTAACATCCTTGGTTAAATTTACTCCTAGGTACTTAATTTTTTTGGTTAATATAGTGAAGGTGATTATTTCCTTAATTTCTCTTTCTGACAGTTCATTGTTTGTGTATAAAAATACCTCTGATTTCTATTTATTAATTTTATATCCTGCCAACTTGCTGAATTCGTTTATTAGGTCCAGTTATTTTTTTGACAAAGACTTTAGAGTTTTCTATATACAGTATCATATCATCTGCTAATAATGATAGTGTTACTTCTTCTTTTCCAATTTGGATGCTTTCTATTTCTTCTTGTCTGATTGCTGTAGCTAAGGCTTCCAGTACTGTGTTGAATAAGAGTGGTGAAAGGGGGCACCCCTGCCTTGTTCCTGTTTTATGGGAATTGCTTTTAATTTTTGTCCATTAATTATAATGTTGGCTGTGACTTTGTCATGTTGAGGTATGTTTCCTGTATTTCCATTTTGCTAAGAGTTTTGATCATAAATAAGTGCTGAATTTTTTTAAATGTCTTTTGTGCTGATTATGATTTCTATTGAAGTTATGATTTTAACAAATTTATTTTTATTTTTTATTTATTTATTTTTTATAGAGGAGAGGGGGAGACAGAGAGAGAGAGAGAGGAGAGACAGAGAGAGAGAAGTGAGGGAGGAGTTGGAAGCATCAACTCCCATATGTGTCTTGACCAGGCAAGCCCAGGGTTTCAAACAGGTGACCTCAGCATTTCCAGGTCGACACTTTATACACTGCACCACGACAGGTCAGGCTCAGTGCTGGATTTTATCAAATACATTTTCTGAATTTGTTGAAATTATTGTGTGGTTTCTCTCCTTCATTTTTTTTTTTTGTATTTTTCTGAAGCTGGAAATGGGGAGAGACAGTCAGACAGACTCCCGCATGTGCCCGACCGGGATCCACCCCGCACGCCCACCAGGCGTGATGCTCTGCCCACCAGGGGAGCCACTCCAGCGCCTGGGGCAGAGGCCAAGGAGCCATCCCCAGCGCCCGGGCCATCCTTGCTCCAATGGAGCCTTGGCTGCGGCAGGGGAAGAAAGAGACAGAGAGGAAGGAGGGGGGGTGGAGAAGCAAATGGGCGCTTCTCCTATGTGCACTGGCCGGGAATCGAACCCAGATCCCCCGCACGCCAGGCCGACGCTCTACCGCTGAGCCAACCAGCCAGGGCCTCTCCTTCATTTTTTTTATGTGGTGAATTACATTAATTGATTTAAGAATGTTGTACCATCCTTGCCTCCCCAGAATAAATCCTACTTGATTATGTTGTATGACTTTTTTCAGTATTCCTGTATCCAGTTTGCTAATATTTTTTTGAAAATTTTATCATCTAAATTCATCAGAGTTATTGACCTATAATTTTCTTTCTTTGTGTTGTCTTTGCCTGGTTTTGTAATCAAAATTATGCTCACCTCATAAAAAAACTTGGAAGTGTTCCTTCCTCCTGAATTTTTGAAATAGCTTAAGAAAGATAGGAGTTAGTTCTTCTTTTAATATTTGGTATAATTTACATGTGAAGCCATCAGGCCCAGGAGTTTGTTTTTTGGGAGCTTTTTGATAGCAGTTTTAATCTCTTTTCTTGTAATTGGTCTGTTTAAGTTTTTTGATTCTTCCAGATTAATTTTTAGAAGATTATATGTTTCAAGTAATTTGTCCATTTCACCTAGGTTGTTTAATATTTTGGCATACAGTTCTTCATAATATTTTCTTACAATATTTTTTATTTCTGTTGTGTTGGTTATTTCTCCACTCTCATTTCTCATTTATTTGAATGCTCTCTTTTTTTTTCTTTTTTTTTTTTTTTAACAGAGACAGAGATTCAAAAAGAGGTATAGACAGGGACAGACAGACAGGAATGGAGAGATGAGAAGTTTCAATCATTAATTTTTGTTGCACATCACAACACCGTAGTTGTTTATTTATTGCTTTTTCATATCAGCCTTGACTGCAGGTCTTCAGCAGACTGAGTAACCCCTTGCTTGAGCCAGCAACCTTGGGTTAAAGCTGGTGAGCTTTTGCTCAAACCAGATGAGCCCGCGCTCAAGATGGTGACCTGGAGTCTCAAACCTGGGTCCTCTGCATCCCAGTTCGAATCTTTATCCACTGTGCCACTGCCTGCTCAGGTTCTTTTCTTTTCTTGCTGAGTCTTGTTAAAGGTTCATCAATATTGTTTACCCTTTCAAAAAATCAGTTCTTGGTTTCATAGGTCCTCCATATTGTTTCTTTAGCTTCTATGTCATTTATTTCTGCTCTCATAATTATTATTTTCTAATCTACTACCTCTGGGCCTTACTTGCTGTTTTTTTTCTAGTTCTTTTAGATGAAGGGTTAGGTTGTTTCCTTGAGCTATTTTAAGCTTCTTAAAGAATGCCTGAAGTGCTATGAACTTCCCTCTCAGGACTGCTTTTGCTGTGTCCCATAAATTTTGAGTTGTTTGCTCATTATTATTTGTTTCTAGGAATTTTTTAATTTTTTCTTTGATTTCATTGTTAACCCATTTGTTATTTAATAACATGCTATTTAGTTTCCATGTGTTTGAGTATTTTTCAGTTTTTCTGTTGTGGTTGATTTCTAGTTTTATGCCATTTTCATCAGAGAAAATGGTTGATATGATTTCTATCTTCTTAAATTTGTTGAGACTGCTTTTGTGTCCTAACATGTGGTCTATCTTAGAGAATATACCATGAGCATTTGAAAAGAATGTATATCTGCTGCCTTAGGGTGAAAGGTTTTTAAAGATATCTATTAAATCAAGTTGATCTAGTGTGTCCTTTAAATCTGCTGTTTATTTGTTAATTTTCTTTCTTGAGGATCTATCTAGTGATGTTAGTGGGGTATTTAAATCTTCTACTATTATAGCATTGCTGTTGATCTCACCACTTATATTCATCAAAGTCTGCTTTATATATTTAGGTGCTCCTATAATTAGGTGCGTAGATATTTATGATCATTATATCTTTCTGTTGGATTGCTCCCTTTATCATTATTTATTTATTTTTTCTTTTTCATTTTTCTGAAGCTGGAAACAGGGAGAGACAGTCAGACAGACTCCCGCATGTGCCTGACCAGGATCCACCCAGCTCGTCCACCATGGGGTGACTCTCTGCCCACCAGGGGCGATGCTCTGCCCATTCTGGGTGTCTCCATTTTGCGACCAGAGCCTGGGGCATAGGCCAAGGAGCCAACCCCAGCACCCGGGCCATCTTTGCTCCAATGGAGACTTGGATGTAGGAGGGGAAGAGAGAGACAAAGAGGAAAGCGCGGCGGAGGAGTGGAGAAGCAAATGGGCACTTCTTCTGTGTGCCCTGGCCGGGAATCGAACCCGGGTCCTCTGCACGCTAGGCCGACGCTCTACCGCTGAGCCAACCGGCCAGGGCGCTCCCTTTATCATTATGTAGTGACCTTCTTTACCGCCCACTATATTCTTTGTTTTAAAGTCCATTTTGTCTGATATAAGTATTGCTACCCCAGCTTTAATTTCATTTCCATTTGCATAAAATATTTTTTCCATCCTTCTACTTTCAGTCTATGTGCATCTTTTGTTTTAAGGTGTGCCTCTGGTAGACAGAATATGTACAGGTCCTGTTTTCTTATCCAAGCAGCTACCCTATGTCTTTTGATTGGATCATTTAATCCATTTACATTTAAGGTTATTATTGATATATAGTTGTTTATTGCCATTTTATTCTTTAAAGCTGTATTCTTCTTTTGCTATATTCTTTACCCACTTTGATTTGTTTAAAACAGACCCATTAACATTTTCTGCAGCTTTGGTTTGGTGTAATAAAATTCTTGAGTTTTTTTTTTTTTTGTCTGGGAATCTTTTTATTTATCCTTCAATTTTAAATTTATTTTATTTTATTTTATTTTATTTTATTTTACAGAGACAGAGAGTCAGAGAGAGGGATAAACAGGGACAGACAGACAGGAACAGAGAGATGAGAAGCATCAATCATTAGTTTTTCATTGCGTGTTGTGACACCTTAGTTGTTCATTGATTGCCTTCTCATATGTGCCTTGACCGCAAGCCTTCAGCAGACTGAGTAACCCCTCGCTCAAGCTGGCGACCTCAGGGTCTCGAACCTGGGTCTTCCACATCCCAGTCCGATGCTCTGTCCACTGCACCACTGCCCGGTTAGGCTCTCCTTCAATTTTAAATGATAGCCTTGCTTGATAAAGTAGTTTTGGTTGTAGTTTTTTGTTCTGTATTACTTTGAATATTTCTTGCCATTCTCTTCTGGCCTCAAATGTTTCTGTTAAGAAGTTGAGTGTCTGGACCTGGCCGGTTGGCTCAGCAGTACAGCGTCGGCCTGGCATGTGCGGGGAACCCAGGTTCGATTCCCAGCCAGGGCACATAGAAAAAGGGCCCATTTGTTTCTCCACCCCCCATTCTTCCTCTCTGTCTCTCTTTTCCCCTCCCGCAGCCAAGGCTCCATTGGAGCAAAGATGGCCGGGCACTGGGGATGGCTCCATGGCCTCTGCCCAAGGTGCTAGAGTGGCTCTGGTCATGGCAGAGCCACACCCCGGAGGGTGCAGATCATCACCCCCTGGTGGGCAGAGCGACGCCCCTGGTGGGCGGGCTGGGTGGATCCCAGTCGGGC
>NW_027095632.1:0-26712 GCF_036850765.1 Saccopteryx bilineata | reverse complement strand
TTTTCAGTGACTAAATTTTTTCTAGGATAAATATTTATATTTTAATAAAATATGCTATATTTTTATTGCCTTTTTTTCCTCTAAATCAGGGGTCTCAAACTCAACTCAGCATGTGGGCCACAGAGCAAGATCACAGCCATTCAGCAGGGCCACACTAGGTCTACAAAAGGCAACTGCTATGCAACACTTTTCTCACTGCAGTTGAAAACAAAAAAAAATCAGTACAACAAGCACAATTGTACATGCAGTTTACTCAGTGTCACAAAACGACCAGAAACTGTAGTTCGCATCACAACTGCTGTTAACTAAGCTAATATCTAGCTAGGATGCTAGAGAAATGAAAAATACAAGTAGGCCCTTAGGCTTACTTATTTTTATCCAAAATATTTTGAACTTTGTGGATTAGTCTGCGGGCCGCACAAAATTGTTCAGCGGGCCGCGAGTTTGAGACCCCTGCTCTAAATACTTCTTTCCTTGAAAGAGCACTGAATGGAGATAAAAGAGGAACAGAGAATTGAGGGAGACCACTGAGGGAGGCATGATGAGAAGAAAAGATGTATGGGCCTGTGAGAGATGAGTGTTCTCCGTGACTCCCCAAAACTTCTTGGCCTTACCTCATCCGGTTGGCCCAGGATTCATCCTTTCCATCCACATACTCATGGCAGTTTCCACCTTTGGTGATCTGTGTTTCAGAAAAAATATATAAAATCTTTTTTTGGATGTGGAAGTAATAGAAGAATTTTTTACCCTACTGTCAAGAAAGCTCTTTCAGCTTGCATGCATTGCTACTCTGGACCACATGATATTTTTCTTATTCATCACATCTGAGTTGACCTGTTCACTCAGAGATGGGAGGAGGCATTCCTTTGTGTCTGTACCACTGTGCTCCCACTTATCCTGTGATCCTC
Source organism: Saccopteryx bilineata (assembly GCF_036850765.1). Classification (NCBI taxonomy): domain Eukaryota; kingdom Metazoa; phylum Chordata; class Mammalia; order Chiroptera; family Emballonuridae; genus Saccopteryx; species Saccopteryx bilineata. The sequence goes on along the minus strand of NW_027095632.1, from coordinate 25,804 downwards.
AACAAGAGTTCAGTACTCTGCCAAGTCCACTCAGTACCCAGAGCTAATCATATTGTCTTCATCCATGTCCTAATATGTAGAAAGGCAGGTCCCACCAAGCCATGGGAGGGAAGTGAGAAGCCACAAGACAGGAAGAGGTAAATACTTTTACCTGCCAGGAGTATTTGTTGTTGCCTGCCTCTTCATTTTCTGTGATCTGGCCCTTATATGGGCCAAAGTGCAGACCCACTGGTAGAGCAGATACCTCATTCCACATGCCAAGCCCAGCCTCAGGATGCCCAATGGTCTGATTCTCAACCCAGGAGGCAGATTGAGGGCTGTGTTGTTTGGATGCCCCTTATCCACTGCACTGTCTTTTAGAAATGTAGGGGACTCATGCACATCACAACTGTCAATGAAAAGTTCTGACAGTTATCACAATCTGGGTGAGAGCAACAGAAATTAGGGAAGGTGTAGTGCATGTTTCTGGACATATAGTGCTTCAGAGAGAGCCCAGGAACTCACATCATTGAACCTCAATTCTGCAGTGCAGGTCCATAAGAGAATGGAATGCTCTAATGGCCAAATGACTAGATGAAATTATTATATAAAGACATAACATGCTTCTTTGTGAGAGTCACTTACAGAGGTAGTCATCATCCTGGGGCTTGCTGACCTCTCAGTACACATGGCCTTTTCTTTCTTGTATGCCGGGGGGAATCCAGGGGTCCCACAGGAAGAGATGGTGTCAGTGTGAATAGTGAGAGAACGAATTCTTTATTCTCTTTAGCATTTACTGCCAGGCATCTCTCCCAATGGCTGGTCTAGCTTTATTTTTATACACACACACTAAGTTACACTCACATGGTATTCAGAATACATTGATTAATCATTGTTTTTGTTTCACTATGGTTACATATTTCTGGGTAACAGTTAATTCATTTAAGCTATAAATCAAGTGGTAAGTCATTCAAAGTACAGTTATACAATAACTTGAACAGCAATAACAATATTGGTACAAACTTCTAAAAGGTCAGTACTGACTAATAACTCTACCTTACCTAATGTCCTATTGTCTAGTCAAATTTTATTTATCTACTAATTATACACTACTTAAGTTCTAACTTTATTTTCTCAGAGTGTTCCACCACCTGCAGGTCAGGTATGCAAGAAGAAAAAAAGTTTCTTTACTCTACCACATGAAAAGTCTAGGGAGGTAAAGTAATGAAATAAGTGAAGGCTGAAAGGTGCTTCTGTGTATAGTTACTGTTTCCTACCTATTCATAAGTCACAATCTATTTTTTCTAACATGATTAATAAGAAGAAATTCTCCTACAAACTTAACACTTTACAAGGGATATCATAGCCATCCTCTGTCTATGAGCCCAGTCCAAGGGGCTTACAGGCTTTTCTGTGGAACTCACACCCTCTGTCTCATTTCCAAATAAATTACTACGAATCTACAGGGAAAGCATGGTACTATTATCCCTATGCCATAAATAATAGCACACACCCAGAAAGGGAGGATATAAGGCCAGATTAATTCAAAAGGTCAAAGGGGGAAGTATCATTGTGCCTTTTCTCTGTGGTGACTTTGTTAACCAGCAGCCATTGATCTTCACTGCGGTGGCTTTGTCAACCAGCAGCCATTGGTCTTTGCAGTGACTTTGTCAATCAGCAGTTTTTGATCTTCTCTGCTGTGACTTTGTCAATCAGCAGTTTTGGATCTTGTTCTGCTGTGACCTTGTCAGCCAGCAGTTGTGGATCTTCTCCTGCTGTGACCTTGTTAGCCAGCAGTTGTGGATTGGCTTCCGACACTCGTACGCTATACATTTTTACTTCAGTCTCCTTTCTCCTGAGTTCTAAGTTGGAGAAGAGTGAGTTTTGTGGATTCTGGAGTGTTAGTCCCTATTTTGTCAGAAAACACACAATCTCCTCCCATCAAATTATCACCTGTCCTTCTATATACTCTAGTATTTTCCTTTGTCAACTATTGGCTCAGAGAGACTCTGTAATAGTAAGCCTTAACACTGATGGTCAATTAATTTTTTGTTTCTATATCTTCCCATTATGAAGATTAATTCTCAAATTTAAGTTACTTATAAAATATTTATTAAGGGCACAGTATATGTAAGGTATTGAGGAAAGCCCTGGTATACAACACCAACATATGGTTGCCGGTATCAGAGATGTATTTATTGGACAACGTGTATGTGTCAGTTCTTTTACATTGAATTTAAGCCCTAGCCAGTGGCTCAGTGGATAGAGCGTTGGCCCAGTGTATGTCCCAGGTCTGATTCCAGTCAGGGTACACAGGAGAAGCAACCATCTCTTTCTCCACTCCTCCCTCTCCCCCTTTGCTCCCTCTTTCTTTCCTGCAGCCAGTGGCTCAATTGGTTTAAGCATTATCCCTGGGCACTGAGGATGGCTTGGTTTGCTGGAGTACATCATCCTGAGGTGCTAAAAGACAGCTCAGTACTCTAGAATTGGGATTGCTGGGTAGATCCGTGTAAGAGTGCATATGGGAGTCAGCCTCACTATCTCCCCTCATCTTACCTAAAAAATAAATACATACACAAAGAAATAAATTGAATACTGTCAAAGAATATATGCACGTAACTTCACCTTACAAATTAGCATTCAAGAGCTCAGAGAATTTTTAAGATTTGCCCAAAGCTCCAGTGCTAAATTCACTCTCAGTTTAGTAGAGCTTAAATCCAGGCCTATCCAAAGTCCACCCCACATACTTAGGCCATACTTATTAGCCTTTCTAGAGGACTCAGAGGAACTGAAATCTACAAATGATTTTCTCTTACCCAATTTTCATCTAGAGTGTTGTCCAGAGGGTCTTGCTTCTCCAGGATGGACTATGATGCTTAAAACGCAGGTTCGAAACTCCAAAGTTGCTGGCTTCAGTGCGGGCTAATCCTGCTTTCATGCAGGCTCACTAGCTTGAGCACAGGGTTGCTGACTTGTGTGGGATCATAGGCATGACCCAATGGTCGCTGGCTCAAGTCCAAGGTAGCTGGCTTGAGCAGTTGGTCACTCACTGTGCTGTAGTGCCCATTCAAGGCACATATGAGAAAGCAATCAATGAACAACTAAGGAGTTGCAATGAAGAATTGATGCTTCTCATGTCTCTTTCTTTTAGGCATTCTGTCCCTGTCTGTCCTTTCCTCGCTCTCTGTCTCTCACTAAAATAAGAAAGAAAATTGACCGTTCATGTAAAAATATAATAATGTCACTTCACTGTACAGAAAGTCCATTTTTAACATAACACTTTCTCCTTTCTATTTTCTTTTTGTAAATTTTTTTAAAAATTTGCCTGACCTGTGGTGACACAATGAGTAAAGCAGTGACCTGTACACTAAGGTCAACAATTCATAACCTCATTCTTTGCTGGTCAAGGTACATAGAAGCAACTACTACAAGTTGCCGCTTTCTGTTCTGTCTGCCTCCCCTTCTCTCGTTCTCTCTCTCATTTCTCTCTCAAGCAAAGCACTTGATGGAGCAGCCTCGACACAGAGAGAGAAGAGGGAAAGAGTGAATGAGTAATATTGATTTGTTGTCCCACTGACTTATGCATTTAATGCTTAATTATTCTTTTTTTTTAAGTAGAGTGACAGATAGGAAGGGAGAGGATGAGAAGCATCAAGTTATAGCTGTAGCATCTTAGTTGTTCATTGATTGCTTTCTCCTATGTGCCTTGACTAGGGGACTCTAGCTAAGTGAGTGACCTCTTGCTCAAACCGGCATCCTTGGGCTCAAGCCAGTACCCTTTGGCTTCAAGCCAGTGACCATGGGGTTATGTCTACAATCGCACACTCAAAACAGCAACCCTGCACTAAAGCTGGTGAACACATCCTCAAGCCTGCCACCTTGGGGTTTGGAACCTGGGTCTTTATCCTCCCAGGTTGATGCTCTATCCTCTGTGCTACCACCTGGTCAGGCTTCAATGGTTGATTCTTGTATGGGCCCTGACTGGACATTAAACCCACAACTTTGGTGTATGGGGATGACTCTCTATCAAATTAAGCAGCTTGGCCAGGCTCCTTTCTGTCTTCATGTTTAGTCTAATGGTACAATGACCACCTTGCCTCCTTTCCTTCTTATCCTTTCACCTTTACACATTTGGCCATCCTTGCCCTGGTCAGCACCAAACACTCTTGGGAACAGATCTTCAGGTCTGTGGACCACAGAAACCAATTGGGTCAAATTAGAGATCACATCTGGACTTCAGTTGGTTTCAATGCTAGACCCATGGAAGCAGAAGGACCTTACTGACCACACCCTCATGAAACCAGACACAATGAAAAGATTGCTGACACAGGGCCTGATACAATGGTCCCTACCCTGGCCCACAACCCCAGTTGCCTTAATTACCATGATTATATTTTTCCATCTGCGATGTGGTGGCTGCTGCCCAGGCAACCCTGTCCTGGAGCACTGCTCACTGGCCAGACCTGCCTCCTCCTCTTGTGATGACAAGTGTTCTGAATGAGTTACTTTTTTTTTTGAATGAGTTATTTTTTACATGCGTTTATACTTTTATACCGTTCCTACTCATTAATGCATCTATAAATATGTGTAATTATTTACACATAAAAGCAGTGTAGCAAATTGCCCCTTACTGCACAATGCACTGTTTGCATTTCGCTCGTTTGCTAAATGCAAGCCCTGATCCTCCTTAGCTGTTGAGACGCCGGGGACCTGACCCCAGGTTGGTTTCAAAAGGGAAACACTGTGCCTGTGGCCCCTCACCTCGCTGCCTCTGAGTCCATTCTTTTTTTTAAATTTTATTTATTTATTTATTTTTACAGGGACAGAGAGAGAGTCAGATAGAGGGATAGAGAGGGACAGACAGACAGGAACGGAGAGAGATGAGAAGCATCAATCATCAGTTTTTTGTTGTGAAACCATAGTTGTTCATTGATTGCTTTCTCATATGTGCCTTGACTGCGGCCTTTCAGCAGACTGAGTAACCCCCTGCTGGAGCCCATGACCTTGGGTCCAAGCTGGTGAGCTTTTTTTGGTCAAGCAAGATGAGCCCATGCTCAAGCTGGCTATTCTGGGGTCTCAAACCTGGGTCTTTCTGCATCCCAGTTGGAAACTCTATCCACTGCACCACCGCCTGGTCAGGGCTCTGAGTCCATTCTTCATGTGAGTTCTCAGTGTCCTCCACCAGGATTCTGATGCCTGCTGGCGGTGAATCATGAAAGTGGGAGAAAGGGCTCTGAGGCCTGGGGAGAAACAAAATCGTGGTCCCAAAAGTGAAGCACTTGAAAGAGCAGCCCTGACAGAGACTGGCCCACATGCCACCTACGGTTCCCTCCCAGTTTCTGTGCGCTGTCTCCTGTGCACAGCAGCGCATCCTGGTTCCTCTCCTCCTTTAGGGCAGCATGCCTTCTCCCAGTTGCTTATGGCAGCCACCCATACTGGGAGAAGTAGGCACAGATGTCCCTAAAGATGTGTGGGGTCTGGGGGAGATGCGGCCATGTGACCATGTGCAGAGGCTGGCCGGTACCGCCCCTCCCCCGCTGCGTCTGGGCTGCCCCCAAACCACCTCCCTGCATTCTACTGACTCCATCCTCGCCACCCCGCCCCCGTAGGCCCTCGTCTGCATTCATTCTCTGGCCACCCCTCACTCCCAGCCCTGACGTGCCTGAGCAGGAGACGGTGCTGAGGCTGACTGCTTGGCCCATGGCTGCACATTCTCACGTGTGCTTGCGCACTCACAGTGGGATGTCCCAAGAGGAACCTGTGGGGCTAGTCCTAGGGATGCAAGGACGGGCCAGGGCAGGGACTCCAGCCAAGTCAGTGACCCCCATTTTCAAGGACATCTACTCACCCGGAAAATAAAACGGCCAGCACGCACTTCAAAGGATAACAATCCTAAACATCATGTTAGTTCCCAATACACGGAATATGGGCATCGGGAATATAGTAACGTGGGAATTCTCCACAATGAGCAGTAACAAAATGCACATCAAAATAACAGCACAGACTGCGAGCCGAGTCCACACAGAGACATCACAAAAAAAATGAAGATGAAAGTGTCTCACCCCCACACGTCCGGGAGTCCATACCCCTCTCACTGAAAACACTTGCAAGAACAGCTAACATTCTCAGAAGATACCGCCTTCCGAAGACCCAGGAATGATCCTTCCATTCCAAACATGGGGACAGGAGGGAAACATGCTGGTAGAGTTACATGGGGGAGCATTAGCTGCACAACACCCCAAGTCTTATCTGTCTGGATGCACTGTCCAGGAATTCACATCATTTTACCGGCACAAGTCGGGCCCACCCCCGTACAGCAGTCTTTCTTTTCCGACAATCCCATGACAAAGACACTCACCATGGAAAGGGAATGAGACTTCGCAGTGTTACGTTGACCACAGCAGAAGATTCTGCAGGCTCCATTCACCTGATCTCCTTGTAGCCAGACTGGCACCAACCTCTTCAGATGCCCCAGCCAGGAATGCCTTTCTTTCCAGGAGTGGCTCTTCATATGCAAATGCAGCAGTCCAGACAGAGGAAACTCCTCACCTTGGGGCTCAGTGATTGGATCAATATCTAGTCCCAGTCTTTAACTCTGTCCTTTCTGTATTCCAAAGGCAGTTATCCCGGTATGTTGTCATTCAGAGAGAACTCAGGAGGGGGGGTGTTGGAACACCCTGCCTTGCCTTCCTGACCTCAGTCCCGCCCACTCACCCTCACCCCTCCCCCTTTAGGGGAAACTCTCCCATCTGCCTTCAAGCCTAATACATCTCCAGTAGCACCTAACACCGTAGGCCAAACCCAGAAGCCACATGCCCTAGACTTACCCTTTGATCACCACCCTAGAAAACACTTCTACATGCTATCCACCCCCTAACACAAACCAAAAAGTGGTATCAGAGCGCAGAGGCCTGGTTCCGGAAGGCAGACGCCACACCCGGGGCACGGACTGCCGTCTGAGGCAGGACCCTGGACAGACCCTGGATGGACCCTGGATGTATTCCGATAGAGTACATGGCAGCCCACGGGCACTGCCTCAAACTGCGGCCAGAGCCAGACTTGAGATGCCCGATGCAAGACACCAGGCCCCAGACCCCAAGCCTTTGCGCCCAATGTCTCACACCGGGCGAGGGACTCGAAGCACAAATGTTATCTTTGCTAAAACTTCTTTACCTAGGCAGAAAAAAGACAGTTAGCTGTAAATGATTCACATAACAACGACAATGAGGGTTGGTATGTCTTACTTTCTCACACTCCACAGGTGACTCTTGAAATACATGATAGCAGATGGGAAGCACAGCAAACAGGCTTCAGTAAAAGCCATTCCTTTTGCTGAGAGAAAGATCTTCCCTCAGACAGAACTACACAGCATAAGCTGTCCGGGGCTAAAACATCACATTTACAGCATCCTAGATCTACCCTAGTTCCCCAACCTACTCGGCTTCAAATAGTATCCACAGTTATTTTTAATATATTAAGCAGAACTATATATTTTTTTCAATTAACAATGGAAACAGAAATGTACTTCAAAACCAGTAAGCTACGGGAACTGGAGAAAAAGCAACATGTACACCATGCCTTGAAGTCCCAGCAAAAAAAAAAAAATGTCACTATACCGTATTCCTACAGAAAAACACACAAAGCCAGGCTATTTTTCAAAACTCTCCATTCATTCAAGGGTCTGTGAATCCAGAATTCACCAACATCTATAACAGCTGGAAGAGCTCATTTTCACCATGGTAACCAGAACAATTATTTAAAATGTCTTCAAAACATTCAAACCAGTAGACAAATCCCATTAAAGCTAAGCAGAAACATATTCCACTGGAAAGCCATACTATTCAGACCACCCTGGTAAGTAAGAAAGGATGGAATTTGAAGAATGAGAAAAAATATCAACCACAGATAGTTCATTATAGTTCCAAAGATGAAAAGAAATCCTACCATGACACACCAAATGATCACCCCATGGAAAAAACCATAGCAATCACGCATAAAAATATCCACCAATGTGAATTCCTTATAGACTATACTAGAAACCCGTAACTTGAAACAATGGTAGACACCAGGAAATTTTATCCATAAAACCAACCAGTGCATACACAACGAAAGAAAAACAAAATATGTGCAATATCCAAACCTCCCATAAGCTCACAAATCGACATAATAAACCTCCAGAGAGGAAGCATTCCCAGAAAGAAGACAGAGCACTGTCACCAGCCAGTTGTATTTTCAAACAAGTACTGAAATCTCACACACCTGAAAGCAGCAAGTATAATTACGTACTCATGATGACATCAATACATATCATTCCTCATCTCGTGGCCAATGCCAAGAAACCTCAGGATCAACCCACCTAACAGACAGAATAACACACAAGCAAGGTAACAATTCTTTGTTAACAAATGCCTGACCATGCAGTGGCGCAATGGATAGAGCATCAGACTGGGATGTGGAGGACCGAGGTTCAAGACACCAAGGTTCCCAGCTTGAGCATGGACTCATCAGGTTTGAGCAATACTCACCAGCTTGATCCCAAGGTCACTGGCTCGAGTAAGTTATCACTCGGTCTGCTATAGCACCTCAGTCAAGGCACACATGACAAAGCAATGAACAACTAAGGAGCCGCATTGATGGAGCCACAATTGAGGATAACAATTGATGTTTCTCATCTCTCCCTTCCTGTGTGTCTAGCCCTATCTGTCCCTCTCTCTGCCTCTGGCTCTGTTTAAAAAAAAATGTCTGCTGCCTTTCTTAACTATGGGAGTAACAACCTCCCCTCCGAACTCATGTTTATTGCTGATCCAGTTATAAACAAAACAGAACACAAGACAGGAATCCACAGGATTCAAAGCAACACTGAGGAATCTATCACAAGGCAGTTCACAAAACAAACTCTGAAATGCCATAGGAAAGACTCATCTACAGACAGAAATGTTCCTCAAAGCTGGAAGCCATCTTCTCATCACTGACAAAAGCTTCCTTTGAAATTTCTAGAATCCCTACCAGAGGAAATGTCTACAAACCCCATCGAATGCTGCTGTTCCCAACATTTTCACAGGAGGTCGGCAAAGATGTCAATGCTGTTCAGCCTGAAAGAGCCAACTTAGAGGCTCACTCACTTTATGGAACTTTTGTAAAAATGTGAACATCACTGACCAGCGAACCTTTCCCACGGGGAAATCTGTTCAGCGGCCTTGCTCTCTAACGCCCTAATGGGAACGAAGGCGGACAGATATCTGCATAACAGCCTCAGCATCTCTCTCCACACTGCACACTAAAAACCTAACTGACCTCACCATTTTCTGCATCAAGACACTCCTTTTCTAAGGAACGTTTATACAGAAACAGCACTCCTCGGTAAAAATCTCCCTCTCACTGAGCACGCATTTAATACTCACTGCCATGAAGGATGAATTCACTTAAACAAGACTAACACATTCTACAGCCAGCTGTCTAAGACAAACAATGTTCTGAAGATGGCCAAAGTCACCAATTATTGGCACAGGGTAAAAGCAAGTGCTGACGGAACAACTAGATTTAACAAGTCAGTATGACAATAAAATGACACTTCTTTATGAATCCTTTCCTTCTACTCTTTGAAATGAAATATACCCAAAATGAAGGAACAAGGAAAAAACTCCAGAGAAATATACTAGTGAAATGGAAATGGTTAATCGGACAGATAAAGACTTCCAAGCAAACAGTCATAACGATGTTTAATAAACTTGAGAGTAGAATAGAGGAACTCAAGAGAGTGCTTGAACAACAAGAAAATGTAATAATCTTATCCGGCTTGAACGCGGATTCACCGTTTTGAGCGTGGGATCATAGACATGATCCCATAGTCACTGGCTGAGCCCAAAGGTCGCTGGCTTAAAGCCCAAATTGCTGGCTTGAGCAAAGGAGTCACTGACTTGGCTGGAGTCCCCAGTCTGGCCCGTCTTGCATCCCTGGGGCTAGTCCTACGTGCACCCCGTGGGCCAAGCAGTCAGCCTCAGCGGCATCTCCCAGGCAGGCACGTCGGGGCTGGGCCTGCAGGGTGGACGCGGACAAGATCCCGCGGGGCGGCGCGGAGGGAGCGGCAGGGAGGTCGTGGGCTGCGCTGCAGATGAGCACAGGGCGGCAGGCAAGGTGGGGGGGGCGGACCCAGCGGGGCAACAAGCTGTTCCTTCCAGCCGCTGCGTGCGGTCACGTGGCCCCATTTCTCCCCCTCCCCCCACCCCCACAGGCCCCCGGCGCCTTCAAGGATATCCGCGCCTACATCTCCCGGCCGGGTGTCCGCCATGGTTGACTGGGAGAAGGCGCGCAGCCCCAACGTGGAGAAAAACCTGGACGCGCTGCTGCGCAAAGGAGACGGCGCCCAGACGGGAATCGCGGGCTGCATGAGGGTTGGCTATGTGTCGGGACTGCTCATACAAGCACTTTGCTTTTGGGTCCACGATTTTGTTTCTCCCCAGGGCTCAGCGCCCATTGGCCTGCTTTCATGGTTCACCGCTGGCAGTCCACCAGACCCCTGGCGGATGACACTGAGGACTTGCATGAAGAATGGACTCGGAGGCAGCGAGGTGAGGGGCTGCAGGCACGCACTGTCCATTTGAAATGGACCCAGGGTCAGGTCCCCAGCCTCTAAACAGATAACGAGGAACAGAGCTTGCACTTAGCAAACAAGTGAGATGCATATAGTGCATTGTGAAGTAAGGAGGGATTTGCTACACTGCTTCCCTGTGTAAATAATTACACATGTTTATAGATGTATTAATGAGCAGGAACTGGTATAAAAGTATAAAAGCACATAAGAAATAACTCATTCAGAACACTTCTCATCACAAGAGGAGGATGAAGGTCTGGCCAGTGAGCAGTGCTCCAAGACAGGGCTCCCTGGGCAGTGCTGGCTGTAGCATCCACTGGGGTTCAAAACAGATGTCCGAGACTTTCAGAAATTTAGATGAAAAATTTATTGGCCAAGCTTTTAACCTGTGCAGGGGCGGACTCTCGGGTGTCTCAGGGACACTATACTCTTAAAAAGTCACAGATGAGAGCCGCGCCAAAAAGCTTACAATCTAGGTCTTATATAGGCTGAGCAAGCAAGCAGTTTCCAAAAGCAGACTTGGCTATTAGCTATTGGCAGGGGGAGAAGTCACATGGCATAGTAACATAGGGCAGGCAGTGGACAAGTTTTAAAACTGTTAAAACTGTTACAAATCTAGATAAACAGGATTTGGGGGCTGGGTCAGCTCTAAGTTCCTTGTTCCTTATGCAACCTCTCATGCAACCTTCAGGGTAAGGCGGGTCCCTACATTTCCCCCTTTTTCTTAGACATGAGTTAAACCTTTGACTCATTTTCTTCCCCTGCTAGGAGCGTGTAAGGCTGAGAAAGAACCATGAGCTTAACAACTTCTATTCTTTTTTTGATGAAACCTAAAACCTTGTTTAGGATTATTGGTCCAATAAAATATTAGAGTTCTTATTCCTTGGAGAAGGTGACCTTGAGAGGCTGATCGGGGTCCCGTCACACTCGCCATGTCCTATTATTCTCTCCTGGTTCCAGGGCCTGCTTCACATGGGATAGGTGGATCCAGTAGGGCTTCTCAGCAATTCTAACAGCAGAAGGTGTGCTGAGCAATACCTGGAATGGCCCTTGCCACCTTGGCTTGAGGTTTCCCCTGCGATGATTAAGGATCCATACCAATTGTCCAGGCTCTGGTGGAGGTTCTTGGGTGCTGCTTTCTTGAGCTGCTCCTCTTTCCCTCCTTAGTTCTCGCATTTCCTCTCAGATCTGCTGTAATGCCTGTAGGGACTTGAGGAAATTATGATTAGATACCTCTATTTCCTCTATAGTGAGCTGGGGAACTAATGGAGTAGGTTGTCCAAACATGAGCTCATAGGGAGTCCACTTGTTGACATATGGGGTACTTCTGAACTGGAACAAGGCGAAGGGGAGTAACTCTATCCAGTTCTCGCCGGTCTCCTCCTTTAACTTGATTAAGTTTTCTTTTAAGGTCCTATTCATTCTTTCTACTTGCCCAGAACTCTGAGGCCTGTAAATGCAATGTAATTTCCAGTTAATTCCTAACCTTTTAGCTAATTCCTGAGAGATTTTAGAAATGAAGGCTGGTCCATTATCAGACCCTACGGCTATGGAAATTCCATATCTAGGGATGATCTCTCTTAGTAGGATCTTGCAAACCATGGAAGCAGTTTCACCTTTAGTGGGAAAGGTTTCTGTACATCCTGTAAAAGTGTCTATTAGCACAAGTAGATACTTAAATCTTGCCTTTCCTGGAGTCATTTCTGTGAAATCTATTTCCAGTAAATCTCCTGGGCACTTTCCCCTATATCTAACTAAAGGGGGAAGCTTCTTGTTTATAGTATTGACCTTAGCACAAGCCTTACATCTAGAAACTATAAATTGCACTATATTCCTAATCTGAGGTCCCCTATAGTACTTCTTAATTAGTTGTTCCATCTTATTTTGCCCTAAGTGGGAACTTGTGTGGATTTCCTTTGCAATTTCTCCTATTATTTCTTGGGGTAGGTAGAGTCTGGTGTCAGGAAGTTCTATCCACCCCTGCTTATTTCTTTCACCCCCTAATTGCTTTACTTCCTGCTCTTCTTCAGGAGTATATTTAGGGTCTGGAGGCAGCAAGGGTTGAGGCAAGAGCGGAAGAATGTCTGCAGTCCCTTCTTCCGCAGCTTCTCTAGCAGCAATGTCAGAAAAACGGTTTCCTTGAACAATTGGAGAGTCCCCTTTTTGATGTTCTTTGCAATGAATTATGGCTGCTTTAGAGGGAAGACAAATGGCATCAGCAGGGCTAAGATCTCAGTCTTATTCTTAATTTCCTTTCCCCCTGCTGTTAGCAAGGCTCTTTCTTTGTAAATGGCACCGTGAATGTGAGCATTGGCAAAGGCGTATCTGCTGTCCGTGTAAATGTTGGCCACTTTGCCCTCAGCTATCTGGAGGGCCTGTGTAAGTCCAATTAACTCTGTTTGCTGCACAGACGTACCTTTTGGTAATGCTCTCTGCCATAAGACACTGTCCTGTGTAGTTACGGCTGCTCCTGCATATCTTTGTCCATCTCGGACATAACTGCTTCCATCAGTGAACAGCGTGAGGTCTGCCTTCTCATAGGCCTGGTCCTGAAGGTCCGGTCTGGCCCCTGTGACAGTGTGCAATATCTGTCTGCAGTCTTGGACCACTGATGGGTCTGGCAACGGTAGCAAGGTGAAAGAATTTAAGGCTGCCGTGTACAAGAAATGCACTGCCGGGGGATTCAATAACTGTGCTTGGTAATGCGTCAGTTGTGCATTGGAGAGCCACCTATTTGGTGGGGTATGCAGCACTTGTTCTATATAGTGCTCTCTAATAACCTGGATGTCCTGACCCAATGTCAGCTTGTTGGCCTCCTTAACTAGGATTGAGGTAGCAGCAAGTGCCCTCAAACAGGTTGGCCAGCCAGACGCTACGGGGACTTGCTTCCTGGATAGGTATGATACAGGCCTCTTTCATGGCCCAAGCTCTTGGCTGAGGATTCCCAAGGCTACCCCTCCCTTCTCAGCAATGTACAACTGGAAAGGTTTGGCCATATCTGGTAGCACCAATGCCGGGGCAGCTACTAGGGCTTCCTTCAGTGCCTGGAAAGCCTTCCTTTCCTTGTCTGTCCAAATAAACTGTTCTTCTTTGCCCCGTGTTAATTCATGGAGGGGCCTGGCCAGCTCTGCAAATCCTAATATCCAGAGTCTGCAATATCCTACTGCACCCAGAAATTCCCACACTTGCCTTTTGTTATTGGGTTCTGGGATCTGCAACACAGTCTGAATACTTTGGCTGGATAATGTCCTTTTTCCCCCTTGTAAGTTATACCCCAAGTAACTTACAGTTTGGGTGACAATCTGGGCCTTCTTGGCAGAGACTCGATATCCCATCTGCTGGAGATCCTGGAGTAGATCCAAGGTGGCCGTCCTGCATTGCTCTTCTTCGGCTACAGCGATGAGGAGGTCATCCACATACTGTAGCAGTACAACTGATGGGTGGTCAGCTCGGAACCCCTGCAAGTCTTTGCTCAGAGCTTCATTAAAGATAGTGAGAGAATTCTTGTACCCTTGGGGAAGCCTGGTCTAAGTATACTGTCCCACTAGTCCATTTTCTGGATCATTCCATTGAGAAGCAAATATGTCTTGGCTTCTGGGGGCTAGTGGGATGCAGAAGAAAGCATCCTTCAAGTCCAATACTGAATAATATGTATGCGTAGGGGGCAATGAGCTCAACAGGGTATAGGGGTTTGGCACTGTGGGGTGTATAGTCTCTACCTGGGCATTGACTTCCCGCAGGTCTTATACCGGGCGATAGTCCTGGGTCCCAGGTTTTTGAACCGGTAACAAAGGCGTGTTCCAGGCAGACTGACACTCCCAGAGGATGCCTGCTACTAACAGCCGCTTTAAATGTTGTGCTATACACTGCTTGGCCTGCGCTGGAACGGGATATTGCTTCACCCGCACAGGGCTAGCGGTGCTTAACAGCTGCACTATAACAGGTGGCTGATGGGCGACTAGGCCTGGTGGGTTGGCTTCAGCCCACACTCTGGGTACCTTTTGCCTTATTTCCTCTGAGACCCCGATAGATTTGTCCTTACCTCCCTGGAGGGCCACTATCAAGTATTCTTCTGATATGGGCATCGTTACCTCTAGGCTTCCTTTTTCCCGGCCACTGTCTTCTTGTTTGAAGGTGATCGTGGCATGAAGCTTCTGTAAGAGGTCTCGACCTAGGAGTGGGTAAGGACAATCTGGAATGACTAGAAATGAGTGGGTGATGGTGCTGCGGCCTAGATCAGTTATCCTAGCAGTGGCCCATGGGTAGGATACTGCTTTTTCTGTTACCTTGACTACCTTCATGGTTTCTTTTTGTATTTTTCCTTGTGGACTCTTTAAGACTGAATATGTGGCTCCTGTGTTGACCAGGAAGCTAGTAGGCTTTCCTTCGACTGCTAAGGTGACCATGGGCTCCTGGGAGCCAACAGGGATAAAGCCCTGGCCCCATCAGTCCAATTGGAGCAGTACCTGTGATTCCCGGTTGGGCCTTTCAGCCCGCCGTTTAGGGCAGTCCTTCTTCCAGTGTCCCTTTTCTTTGCAGTATGCACACTGGTCCTTGTCTAGTTGCCTCTGCGGTGGGCCTCTCCCCTTACCTTGATGTTGCTGCCCTTCTTTTCCCTTTCTTTCAGAGCTGTTAGCAGCAAGGAGTATTTGGACAGCCGCTTTTTCTTTTCTTTTTTTTTATATATATAAATACATTTTTATTTTAATGGGGTGACATCAATAAATCAGGGTACATACATTCAAAGAAAACATTTCCAGGTTATCTTGTCATTTAGTTATGTTGCATACCCATCACCCAAAGAGAGATCGTCCTCTGCCACCCTCCATCCAGTTCTCTCTGTACCCCTCCCCCTCCCCTCCCCCTCTCCCTCCTTCCCTCCCCCCACCCCCCATAGCCACCACACTCCTGTTCATGCCTCTCAGTCTCGCTTTTATGTCCCACTAATGTATGGAATCCTGCAGTTCCTGTTTTTTTCTGATTCGCTTATTTCACTCCGCACAATGCTACCAAGACTCCACCATTCCGCTATAAGTGATCCAATGTCACCATTTCTCCTATCTGAATAATATACCATGGTGTATATGTGCCCCATCTTCTTCATCTAGTCCTCTATTTTTTTTACAGTGATTAAAAGCCTTTAAGCAAACTCTTGGCCAATACAGCAAGAATCCATAAATGAGTAGTGTCCTTAACATGTTCCCCAAGTCCAAGTTGGCCCCCTCACCATGCCAAATCCCTGAAAAATGCAACCCAACCACAGTTCAGTCTGTTAGGAGCTGTCACAGGGAGCAGGAGTCCAGGAAAGTTCCCCACAGGAAAAGTCCGTATGGCACTGGAATTGTTGTCACCATTCTATACTTTGCAGCTCATGTCCAAGTCCCAATGACCACTGCTTCTAGCTGGTAATGATTCAGGTAGACTGGAAAAAGCCATTTGCAGCATGTGTGGATATGGAGCTTCTGTTCTCCTCTGCCTGGAGAGTTGAGACCAGGTTGCTTTTCCCTGGAGCTCTGTGACTGTGGCCTGGTAAAGAGAACCTTGGGATACCCTAAGCTGGGTGGCAAAGGTAAATTCATAATACAAGTTGGCAAAAGGAGGAAAGAGAGCTCTAAATTAAGAGTAGGTCCCAGCCTGAAATATGAGTGGGGCATTGAGGTAGGAGGAATAAAGGAAACACTATATATTAAGCAAAGCAGCAGAAAATAGGACTATCAACACCCACAACAGAGATCTTTGAGGGAAGAATAAAGAACCTGACTATTCAGGAAAAACATAGTTAAGTGGCCCTTGTGCAAATGAGATCAGTCTACCTGCTTCTTGGAAGAAATACCCTAGGCTCGTCCTCAGTGTCGTAGATGGGGTCGACGGCCCTGGGCACCTTCAGCCTTCAGTGGCAAACCCCAGCATTCTGGGCAAGGTTAGGTCATAGGTGGCTGGAGCAGGTCTGGAAGAGACTGAACCCTCCCTTAGAGGAGTGAGGGGGAAGCCCACCTTCCAGTGTCCCTGTTTCCTCACAGCAGAGGTGTGTAAGCCTGGCAGGCTTTAGCTCAATGAGCTTCCTTTCCACTATTGAAGCAGGACCCAGATGGCATCCTATGAGACCCCTTTGGGGTGCTGGAGCCTTTAAGGGTGTATCCTAAAAGCTGGTCAGCTGCTTTTTCTAATTCCGGGTCATCCCTATTTACAGATACTTTCTGAGCTATTTCTAACAGCTTACTTCTATTTTCTCCTTCAAATCCCTCTAACTTTTGAAGCTTCTTCCTAATGTCTGATGCTTCTTGTGTCACAAAAGCTATATTCACTAACCTGCAATTTTCTTCAGCCTCTGAATCTATAGGGGTATAATCCCGGTAGGCCTCCATTAGCCACTCTAAAAATGCAGCAGGGGAATCTTCCCGTCCCTGGATAACCTCACTTACCTTACTAAAATTAGTAGGCTTCCTGGCTGCTGCCTTCAGTCCCCGCAGTAGAGCCTGGTGATACTGAGAGAGTGCCTCCCTTCCCCTGCTAACATTGGGGTCCCAGTTTGGTGGTTGTATAGGGAGGACATCCCCTATTTCCCTTTCTGTTCCCCCATCCTCTAGGAAAGCCTTTTCTGATTCCTGGCTTATGTGGTTTCTTTCCTCTGTGGTGAACAAAGTCTGCAAAAGCTGTTGACAATCATCCCATGTCGGTTGATGGGTTCTAAAAACAGTCTCAAGTAAGGAGATTAATCATTGAGGTTTTTCTGAGAATGAGGGATTTGGTGCTTCCAATTATAGAGGTCACTAGTGGAGAAAGGCACATAAATCATATGAGAGGGGGCCCTTGGGCCAGCTTTTAGTGATGGAGGTGCTTCCTTAAGAGGCAAAATGGCAGTGGCTCCTGCCTGAGGAGGAGCCAAAATGGCAGCTGCTCCCGCCTGTGGAGGAGCCAAAATGGCAGTGGCTTTTGCCTGAGTAGGAGGCAAAATGACAGCTGCTCCTGCCTGAGGAGGAGCCAAAATGGCAGCAGCTCCCGCCTGAGGAAGAGGAGCCAAATAGCTTGTCCCTCCTCGGGTGTGTGGTGGACTCAAAAATCTATTTTTTTTCTGCTGTGTGGAATCAGGTTCGTCCTGTCTCCGATAGGGAGGAGGGAAGTTTACTGGGTCTAAGGGATCCTCAGCAAGACAGGGTAAATTCTAGATGACTGTACATTAGACTGCTTTGGGGGGTTGGTTCTCTCTTTTACTTCCTTCCTGCTTTTTTTTTGTCCTCCGGTTACTTGCGGTAACACATATTCCCCTTCTCTCTCTCTTGCCCTTCTTTAGATACTTTCTGATATACCCAGGCTTCTCAGTAGTAATATCAACCCACACATCAATATATAATTGTTGGTCCAGGTGGGGCACCTGATAGATAATAGCTCGAACAGCAAACACTATAGGGAGATCAAAAGTTCCCTCAGTGGGCCATCCTATGTTGAAGGCGGACCATTCTAACTGACTTAGGGTCTGCAGGGTCTCTTGGTCTGGAGGTGGTCCCCTGTACCCTTGTGCTCTTTTCTGAAAATCAGAGAAACTTTTTAGCAGGCACTCTAGTGGAGAACCGGGTACAGACTCTTGTCCCATTTTTTTGTTTCTCAATTTGAATCCTCTTCTTTTCTACTTTCTCAATGAAAACCCACACAAGAACAACAATACTAAAAAAATATATAAACAGACTTAAACACATGCAAGCAAGTTTTTCATACAGATTTCTTCCTCTCACCTGTCTTACATTCGACTCAGGCATTCGCACACAGCCAAACCGCAGTGCAGCGCAGAAATTCCTAATGTGACCGGTCACCTTTTTACTGATACAGATAACTCAGGGAGCAGCGTCCTGCCCTTTCCCCTGAGTGCCTGGGTGGGTTTCTGAAAGCGTCCTGTCTACCGCCACAGGCTGCAAATACTCCGGAGCCAGAAACAGACTACATGGGATCCCCAGCAAAACTTACCCAGCTCGAGCTGTTCTTCTGGCCTCCGACCAAAGGTCCCACTGAAGGGGATCCCGGACGAGCCCCCAAAATGTAGCATCCACCGGGGTAGAAAACAGATGTCGGAGACTTTCAGGAATTTAGATGGAAAATTTATTGGCCAAGCTTTTAACCTGCACAGGGGCGGACTCTCGGGTGTCTCAGGGACATTATACTCTTAAAAATTCGCAGATGAGAGCCGTGTCCAAACGCTTACAAACTAGGTCTTATATAGGCTGAGCAAGCAAGCAGTTTCCAAAAGCAGACTTGGCTATTAGCTATTGGCGGGAGGAGAAGTCACATGGCATAGTAACATAGGGCAGGCAGTGGAAAAGTTTTTTTTTTTTAATTTAATTTTATTTTTTTTAATTTAATTGTTTTTTAGTTTATTCATTTTTAGAGAGAAGAGAGAGAGGAGAGAGAGAGACAGGGGGGAGGAGCTGGAAGCATCAACTCCCATATGTGCCTTGACCAGGCAAGCCCAGGGTTTTGAACCGGCGACCTCAGCATTTCCAGGTCGATGCTTTATCCACTGCGCCACCACAGGTCAGGCCAGAAAAGTTTTAAAACTGTTAAAACTGTTACAAATCTAGATAAACAGGATTTGGGGGCTGGGTCAGCTCTAAGTTCCTTGTTCCTTATGCAACCTCTCATAAGGTTCCTCATGCAACCTTCAGGGTAAGGTGGGTCCCTACACCAGCCACATTGCAGATGGAAAAGGATTTATCGTGGTGATTAAGGCAGCTGGGTTTATGAGCCAGGGTAGGGACCATTGTATCAGGCCCTGTGTCAGCCATCTCTTCAGTGCTCTGGTTTATGAAAGTGTGGTTGGTAAGGTCCTTCTGCTTTCATGGTCTAGCATTGAAACATAGATGAAGCACAAATGTGATCTCAAGCTTGACCCAATGGTTTCTGTGGTCCACGGAATCTGATGATTAAGGAAGGGCAAGAACAGCCAAATGTGTAAAGGTGAAAGGATAAGAAGGAAAGCAGGCAAGGTGGTCACTGTACCATTAGACTGGACAAGGCTACTCTGAAACAAGAAGATGGAAAGGAACCCTGGCCAAGTTGCTTAATTCGTTAGAGAGTCATCCCCATACACCAATGTTCTGGGTTTGATGTCCAGTCAGGGCCCATATAAGAATCAACCATTTGAGCCTGACCAGGTGGTAGCACAGAGGATAGAGCATCAGCCTGGGATGATGAGAACCCAGGTTCCAAACCCCAAGATTGTGGCTTGAGGACAGGTTCACCAGCTTGAGTGTGGGGTCGCTGGCTAGAGCATAGGATCATAGATGTGACCCAATGGTCACTGGCTTGAAGCCCAACATTGCTGGCTTGAGCCCAAGGTTGCAGGTTTGAGCAAGGGGTCACTGACTGAGCTGGAGTCCCCTGGTCAAGGCATATATGAGAAAGCAATCAATGAACAACTAAGGTACCGCAGCTATAAGTTGATGCTTCTCATCCCTCTCCCTTCCTGTCTGTCTCTCTAGCTAAACGAAAAGAAAAAAGAAAGAATAATTAACCACTAAATGCATAAGTCAGTGGAACAACAAATCAATGTTTTTATCTCACTCTCTTCCCTCCTCTCTCTCTAAAATCAATAAATTAAATTATTGAAGAGTGAGAAAGAGAGAATGGAGAGGCAGACAAGAGCAGGAAGCATCAACTTTTAGTAGTTGCTTCTTATATGTGTTTTGACCAGGCAATCCTGGGGTTCCAAACTGGTGACCTCCGTGTTCCAGGTCATGATTTTATCCACTGTGCCACCACAGGTCGGGTAGACAGGAAAGAGAAAGTTTTATGTTAAAGAAATGGATTTTCTGTCCACTTAAGTGACCTTTATTATATTTTTGACATGATCAGCTTGTTTTCTTTTTCTTTTTTATTTTAGTGAGAGATAAAGAGGGAGGGACAGACAGGAATAGACTGCCTAAAATGGAGAGAGATAAGAAGTATCAATTCTTCATTGCAGCTCCTTAGTTGTTCATTAATTACTTTCTCATATGTGCCTTGACTGGGAGGCTACAACACAGTAAGTGACACCTTGCTCAAGCCAGCTACCTTGGACATGAGCCACCAACCATGGGGTCATGCCTATGATCCCATGCTCAAGCCAGCGACCCTGTGCTCAAGCTGGTGAGCGTGCACTCAAGCCAGTTTAGCCTGCACTGAAGCCGGCAGCCTAAGAGTTTCAAACTTGGGTCCTCAGCATCACAGTTCATCCTGGAAAAGCTAGATCCTCTGGACAACACTTTAGATGAAAATTGGATAAGAGAAAATCACTTGTAGATTTCAGTTCCTCTGAGTTTTCTAGAAAGCCTAATAAGTATGGCCTAGGTATGTGGAGTGGACTTTGGATAGGCCTGGATTTAAGCTCTACTAAACTAAGAGTAAATTTAGCACTGGAGCTTTGGGCAAATCTTACAAATTCTCTGAGCTCTTGAATGCTAATGTGTAAGGGGAAGATACGCGCATATATTCTTTGATAGTATTCAATTTACTTATTTGTGTATATATTTATTTATTTTTTAGATAAGAGGAGGGGAGATAGTGAGGCTGACTCTCATATGCACCCTTACCAGGATCTACCAGCAACCCTAATTCTCGAGTACTGAGCTGGTTTTTAGCACCTCAAGGTGATGTGCTCTAGCTAAACAAGCCATCCTTAGCACCCAGGGCCAATGCCCGAACCAATTGAGCCACTGACTGCAGGAAAGGAAGAGAGAGAGAAGAGGGAGAGGGAGGGGTGGAGAAAGAGATGGTCACTTTTCATATGTAGCCTGACCAGAATCAAACCCGGGACATACACTGAGCCAATGCTCTATACTGGCTAGGGCTTAAGTTCAATGTAAAAGAACTGACACACATTGTCCAATAAATACATCTCTGATAATAGCAACCATATGCTGCTGGTGTTGTATACCTGCCTTTCCTAAATGCCTTACAGATACTGTGCCCTAATAAATATTTTATGAATAACTAAGTTTTGGGAAATTAAGTCTCACAATGGGAAGATCTAGAAACAAAAATTGAATTGGCCATCTGTAGTCAGTGTAGAGGCTTACTATTATAGAGGCTCTCTGAACCAATAGTTGACAAAAGAAAATACCAGAGTATGTAGAAGGACAGGTGATAATTTGATGGAAGGAAATTTTGTGTTTTCTGACAAAATAGGGACTAACACTCCTAACTCCACCAAACTCACTCTTCTCCAACTTAGAACTCAGGAGAAAGGAGACTGAAGTAAAGATGTATAGCCTACGAGAAAGAAAAGGACAAGTGTACCAAGAGGTCAGCAGGCCCCAGGATGATAACTACCTCTGTAAGTGACCCTCACAAAGCATGTCATGTCTGCATACAATAATTTCATCTGGTCATTTGCCCGTTAGAGCATTCCGTTCACCTAGAGACTTGCACTACAGAATTGGGTTCAAAGGTGTGTGTTCCTGGGCTCTTTCTGAAGCTCTATATGTCCAGAAACATGCACTACACCTTCCCTAATCCCTGTTGCTCTCACCCCCAGATTGTGAGAAGTGTCAGAACTTCTTCATTGACAGTTTTGACGTGCATGGGCCCCCTACATTTGTAAAAGACAGTGCAGTGGATAAGGGGCATCAAAACCACGCAGCCCTCACTCTGCCCCCTGGGTTGAGAAATGGACCATCAGGCATCCCTGAAGCTGGTCTTGGAGTGTGGAACAAGGCATCTGCTCTGCCAGTGGGTGTGCACTTTGGCCCTTATAAGGGCCAGATCACAGAAGATGAAGAGGCAGGCAACAACAGATACTCCTGGCAGGTGAGAAGTATTTACCTCTTCCTGTCTTGTGGCTTCCCACATCCCTCCCATAGCTTGGTGGGACCTGCCATTCTACATGCTAGGACATGGATGGAGAAAATAGCTCTGGGTACTGAGTGGACTCTGAAGACCATAGAGTTCCTGTTGAGGATCACAGGTTAAGTGGAAGCAAAGTGGTACAGACACAAAGGAATGCCTCCTCCCAGCCCTGAGTGGACAGGTCAACTCAGATGTGATGAGAAAGGAAAGTATTATGTGGTCATGAGTGGCAATGCATGCAAGCTGAAATAGTTTTGTTGATAGTAGGGTAAAATAATTTCTCTATTACTTCCTCAACCAAAAAAAAAACTTTATTTTTTCTTCCTGAAATGCAGATCACCAAAGGGAGAGACTGCTATATGCATGTGAATGGGAAAGATGAATCCTGCGCCAACTGGATGAGGTAAGGCCAAGAAGGTTCTGGGAGTCACGAGAACAGTCATCCCTCTCAGGCCCATACATCTTTTCTTCTCATCATGCCTCCCTCAGCGGTCTCCCTCAATCCTCTGTTCCACTTTTTTCTCCATTTTGTGCTCTTTCAAAGCAAGAGGTATTTAGAGAAAAAAGGGGATAAAAATATAGCATATGTTCTCAAAATATAAATCTCTATGCTAGACAAAATTTAGGCACTAGAAAAAAATTTTGAGGGTCTGAATTACACTTTAATTGATCTAATGAACATTATTTAAGCCCTTCCTATATTCCAGTTTAGATGCAGGTATTCATTACCTAAGGAGATCACATAACCCATCTTCTTATGGAGGATTAATTGCAGACACAGTGTAACAATTTATATTACAAATATTTAACTATAAATTTTTTTGAGAATTTCACAGTACCAGCATAATTAAACCAAGGATAGCCTAAACCAGTGGTCAGCAAACTTCAGCTCATGAGCCACATGCAACTCTTTGGTCCCTTGAATGTGGCTCTTCCACAAAATACCATGTGCAGGCACTACCTCGATAAGGAACGTACCTACCTATATTGTATAAGTTAAAAAAAATTTGGCTCTTAAAAGAAATTTCAATCATTGTAGTGTTAATATTTGGCTCTGTTGAATAATGAGATTGCTGACCACTGGCCTATACCTCTGAAGGCAGCAAATATCCCAGCCTCCCTTCTAACTAGAACTTAGTGGAGATAGACAGATTCCTTCATATGCCCCAACCAGTATCCACACAGCCACCCCAGTATGAAGACCATGCTCAGACTAGCCGAGCTATCCTCAGTGCTGGAGGTCAACACTTGAACCAAATGAGTTATCTGGCTGATGCTCAAACCAATTGAGGCACTGGCTCTAGCAGGGGAAGAGAGAAATAAGGGAGAGAGGGAGGGGAAGAGAAACAGATAGTCACTTCTCATTTGTGCCTTACCAAGTATTAAACCTGGAACTTCCACATGCCAGGCCAACACTCTGTCCACTGAGAAACTGTCCAGGGCCTGTTTTCTGAGGGCCACTCCTGTCTAGCATACAGGGTAAGAGCAGAGTTTGGATAGATGCCCAGCAGCCTGGAAATGAAGTGCTGTGATCCAAGCTGAGACACTGGGGACCTTCCTGAGTGAGGTGGGACAATGGTGTTATTTTCAGCTACAGGGAGACTTATTCTCTTATTTTCTTTGTTATTTTTTGTAAAATACACTTCAGTGGGGAATCCTCTCAGAGATTACTTCATCTCCAAGTGAGAGAGGATGGTGGATTACCTAGAGAGAAATAGGAGCCAGGCATTTAAGAAGTATGGTTGGGGGCCCTGGCTGGTTAGTCGGTTACAGCATTATCCTGTAATACCAAGGTTGAGCCCAGTTCAGGGCACATATGAGAAATGACCAATGACTGCATGCCTAGGTAGAAAAATGAATAAATGCCTTTACCTCTCTCTCTCTCTCTCCTTCTTCTTTTTCTTCTTTTATTTCTTCTTCGTCCTCCTCTCTGTCTCTCTAAAATCAATCAATTTTTAAAAAGTATGGTTGGGGAAATATTTTAAAACAGGACTTCCCATTGTATATGAAATGGGCTTACACTAAATAAAATCAAGTATGAATATTTGGTGTGAGGCTTGAGGAAAGACATATTTTTAGTTTATCATCTATGGGAAACTATGAGGGAATCAGTTCCTAATTAGGGGCAGTGGTCTTTCTAAACAACTGTGCTAAATCTACATGTACATAAGAAAGGTCAGCATTGTTCCACCCATACAAGGGGTGAAACAGCCCCCTGATGCTACTTGACATTCCCTCATCTGGTAATATGTACAAAGGACTCTTGATATGGGCTTTCTGGATTTCTAAAGAAGATACAGTACATAAAAATTAAAAGATAAAACAGACTATAAAGAAAAAAAACCAGACTATAAAGAATCAGTTTGTGGAAGACAGAGATTATACTGTCAAACCCGTAAAAATGACTCATGGGAGATGTCTTAACATCAGACAAAACATATGACCCATGCAGCCTTATCAACCTCTATCCTGACCAAAATTTACTCTTTCAGCAGAACCAAAGCCAGAGATACACCCGTGTCCTTTCTGCTCTCTCGTCTTCTCCAGTCAGAAATTCCTCACCCAATACGTGGAATGCAGTCACCCCCCTCAAATTCTCCCAGGAACATCAACAAGAAAACAGCTCCAATCAGAGGATTCCTGCCCAGAGGATCCAAGTAAGCAGCAGCAACATACTTATACATACAACTGGGATGACAAAGCTGAAGGTCAAGAGGTCAAAGAAAAGTCCAACCTTTTTCTTAAAAGGACCAAGCAGAGGAGGATTTCAAGGGCCTTTTTCAAACCTTGTAAAGGACACATGGAAAGCTCTAGTGAACAAGAGAGAATGATATAGGAAGTGTCCAGCACAGGCTAGGAAGTAAATTCAGTGGACACAAGCAAAGTATCTATGGGAGTAGGAATGTAAGAATTGTAGCTGTCAAGTATGGAGAGTGTGGGCAAGGCTTTAAAGATAAGTTACATATTCTCAGACAACACAGGGCTCACTCAGAGGAGAGGCCCTATGTTTGCAGTGAGTGTGAGTGAGGCTTTACAAGGAAGTCAAACCTCCTCAAACACCAGAGGACACACTCAGGGGAGAAGCCCTATATTAGTAGGAAGTGTGAACAGGAATTTACACAGAAGGCAGATCTCCTCATACAGCAGAGTACACAATCAGAGGAAAAGCCCTATATTTGCAGGGAGTGTGAGCCAGGTTTTGCATGGAAGGCAGATCTCCTCATACACCAGAGAACACACTCAGGGGAGAAGCCCTATGTTTGCAGTGCATGTGAGCGAGGCTTTATATGAAAGTCCCATCTCCTCATAAACCAGAGGACACACTCAGGGGAGAAGCCCTATATTTGCAAGAAGTGTGAATGAGGCTTTGCATGGAAGTCACATCTCCTCATACACCAGAGGACACATTCATGGGAAAAA
>NW_027095631.1:0-26724 GCF_036850765.1 Saccopteryx bilineata | reverse complement strand
AACTGAGTCATATTTCAATGACTACTAACTCTGGTTTCCATGTAGAGCAAACAGCTATGTAACTCTTAAACAGTGCAACGAATTCAAGAACAGACAGGTGAAACAAATGATCTCCAATTACATAAACAACTCTTATACAAATCCCGCGTGCAAAGAATAAGGAAAAGACTGATATGACAATGCCCTTAGCAATGTGATAAAAATACATATGCATAAGTATGTATTGATTTTTCTATTTTTTTCAGGGGAAAACACACAGTTTGTAGATAGAACATTCTTTTATTCATATTGTGATGCTATGCAGATGCAGTACAAGTACATTACTGTTCTCTAAATTGAGTGACTACTAACACGGCTTTACCTGTAGATGAAACAGGTATGTATCTCCTGTAAATAAAGAAGTGAATTTGAACACAGACACGTGAAACACTAGAACTCTAGTATCTCTAGCACCCTTCTTATATGAAACCCACATACAACTAATAACTAAAGGAGTTAAGTAACAATGCACTTAGCAACGTGTTAATTTAGCAAAGAGTTCAAAATATATACTCATGAGTATGAATTGATTTTATTATTTTGTACAGAAAAAAAGAGACTGTAGGTAGATAGAACACTCTCTAATTCTTTTTTTAATGCTAAGCAGATGCTGTACAAGTACATTACTGTATCTCAAAACGGAGACCTATTTCAGTGACTAGTAACATTGCTTTACCTGTAGATGAAACAGGTATGGTTCTCCTGTAAATAAAGCAGTGAATTAGAACACTGACACGTGAAACACTGGAACTCTAGTAACTCTAGCACCCTTCTTATATGAAACCCGCATACAACGAATAACTAAAGGAGTTATGTAACAATACATGTAGCAATGTGTTAAAAATATATACTCATGAGTATAAATTGATTTTACTATTCTGTACAGAAGAAAACAGATAGTTAGTAGATAGTACATTCTCTCATTCTTTTTGATGCTAAGCACATGCAGTACAAGTATATTACTGTATCTCAAATCTGAGTCATATTTCAATGACTACTAACACTGGTTTCCCTGTAGAGCAAACAGCTATGTAACTCTTAAACAGTGCAATGAATTCAAGAACAGACACGTGAAACAAATGATCTCCAATTACATAAACAACTCTTATACAAATCCCGCGTGCAAAGAATAAGGAAAAGTCTGATATGACAATGCATTTAGCAATGTGATAAAAATACATAGGAATGAGTATGTATTGATTTTACTATTTTGTTCAGGGGAAAACACACAGTTTGTAGATAGAACATTTTTTTATTCATTTTGTAATGCTAAGCAGATGCAGTACAAGTACATTACTGTATCTCTAAACTGAGTGACTACTAACACTGCTTTACCTGTAGATGAAACAGGTATGTATCTCCTGTAAATAAAGCAGTGAATTAGAACACAGACACGTGAAATACTAGAACTCTAGTAACTCTAGCACCCTTCTTATTTGAAACCCGCATACAACGAATAACTATGAGTTCAGTAACTATTCATTTAGCAATGTGTTAAAAATATATAATCATGAGTATGAATTGATTTTAAATTTTGTACCGCGGAAAACACACAGTTTGTAGATAGAACACTATCTTATTCACTTTGTGATGCTAAGAAGATGCAGTACAAGTACATTCCTGTATCTCTAAACTGAGTCTTATTTCAGTGACTACTAACACTGCTTTACCTGTAGAGGAAACAATTATGTGTCTCCTGTAAATAGAGCAGTGAATTTGAACACAGACACATGAAACACTAGAACTCTAGTAACTCTAGCACCCTTCTTATATGAAACCTGCATACAACGAATAACTAAAGGAGGTCTTTAAGAATGCATTTAGCAATGTGTTAAAAATATATAGTCATTAGTATGAATAGATTTTACTATTCTGTACAGAAGAATACAGACAGTTAGCAGATAGAACATTCTCTTATTCATTTTTGGATGCTAAGCAGATACAGTACAAGTACATTACTGTATCTCTAAACTGAGTCCTATTTCAGTAAATACTAACACTGCTTTCACTGTAAATAAAACAGCTATGTAACTCTTTTAATTAGTGCATTGAATTTGAACAGAGACTAAACCCGCATGCAACAAATAAGGAAAAGACTAATATAACAATATATTTAGCAATGTGTTAAAAATATATACTCATTAGTATGATTTTACTATATTGTACAGAGGAAAACACACAGTTTGTAGATAGAACATTCTTTTATTCATATTGTGATGCTATGCAGATGCAGAACAATTACATTACTGTTCTCTAAACAGAGTGACTACTAACACGGCTTTACCTGTAGATTAAACACGTATGGATCTCCTGTAAATAAAGCAGTGAATTAGAACACAGACACGTGAAACACTGGAACTCTAGTAACTCTAGTACCCTTTTTATATGAAACCCGCATACAACGAATAACTAAAGGAGTTATGTAACAATACATTTAGCAATGTGTTAAAAATATATACTCATGATGAGAGACAAGATGGCGCTGGAGTAGGCGAACGTACCAGCATCTACCTCCTAGAACCAATGTGGATTACAAACTAATTTTATGAACTATCAACTGGAAAAACCAACTTTGGACTAAACTAAAAGGACTCTTCAACCCAGGAACGCTGAAGAAGCCACCCAGAGACTGGTAGGCAATGCGGAAACGTGGAGAGGGCTGCCCAGCTTCTCGGAGCGAATGGCAGCAGGGAGAGACTCGCGTGGCGGGAAGTGAGTTTAGCAGAGGGGAAATGGCCGTGCGCCCCAGGAACAAAGCCCCAGCCTGCAGCCCCAGAGCCCAGAAGAAACATAAGGACAGTATTTAGCTGGAAACAAGTCAGGATACTGTTTCTGAGAGAGTCTGATTTCTCAGACCCAGGATCCTTCTTAAAGGGAAAACCAGAACATCTCTCTCACAAACACTCACCCGGGGCTCCTGGAGACGGAGGGAGAGGGGAGAGAACCACAGTAACAGGAAGAGAGTGCAACCTAGGAGGCATAGAGAGAAACATTTTTGGGAGATATCCACTCTAACCCCTGGGATGTGTCACTCCCCAAAGCTGAAGTGAATATTTCCCCCGGAAACAGCAATACCAGCAAAGGGAAGCAGGAGAGCAGCCAAACAAGCTCCCCCGCGGCATTCAGAGCAGAGTCTCATAGAAGGAAGGAGCTTTCGGGTCTACGGTAGTGAGTCTTAGTGTCCGAGCTGCAACGCCCCCACCCACACGGCTGAGGGCGCACCGGAGAGCGGGCGGAAGCAGGAGACAAAAGCGCGGTTCTGCTGGCAGGGGCGGAAGCCGGCTGGCCACCAGTGGGCTCAGGTGTGAGCTCAATCTTGCCCGGCTAGGGAGAAGGGGGCTTGCAAAAGCGGCTAAGCTCAGCTGCCGGCAGCCTGTAATCCAGCCTCCGGGAGAAGGGCGAGAAACCCAGAAAGGGTAGAAACCAGCCCCGGAGCAAGGGCAGAGGGGCACATCCCTGCCCCGCCTGTGCAACCCAGGCTTGCGGTCTGACTTGGTAGCAGGCTCCTCCCGCGGGGGTGGAGCCAAAAGCCCAGAAGAGGCGGAGTTCCGCTACGAAGCTGAGCTTGGGCACGCAGCCTTTCCTGGTGGTAGAGCCAAGGCTAGCAGCTGTTCCTTGAGTGGGATCATCCTGCAAAGGCAGGGAGAAAGCTCGGAAACAGGCGGAGACCCGCAGCTGAGCAAAGGTGCTCGCCAGTGCCCTCAGGACCGAGCATAACATCACACACGGGGGCGGGGCAAAGGCCAAGGCCACCAACCCTTGTGCACCTGAGCACGTGATCACAGCCACTCTCGTGAAGAGAAAATGCGGAGGCAGAGAAATACAACACAAATAAACCAAGAGAAATCCCCAGAAAAGGACCTAAGTGAATCAGATATAACCAAATTACCAGATGCAGAGTTTAAAATAACGATTGTTAGGATGCTCAAAGATATTAGAACCACCATAGATGGCCATTACGAAAACCTAAATAAAGAGATAACAAATATAAAAAAGGACATTGAAATAATAACAAAGAATCAGACAGAAATGACAAATACAATATCTGAAATAAAGAATACAATGGAAGGAATTAAAAGCAGGATGAATGAAGCAGAGAATCGAATCAGTGAGTTAGAGGACACAATAAATAAAGGCATGGAAGCATTGCAGAAAAAAGAAAAGAGACTCAAAAAGTCTGAGGAAACTCTAAGAGAGCTCTGTGACAACATGAAGAGAAATAACATCCGCATCATAGGGGTT
This sequence comes from Saccopteryx bilineata, assembly GCF_036850765.1. NCBI lineage: Eukaryota > Metazoa > Chordata > Mammalia > Chiroptera > Emballonuridae > Saccopteryx > Saccopteryx bilineata. The sequence goes on along the minus strand of NW_027095631.1, from coordinate 22,443 downwards.
CCTGAAGAAGAAGAGAAAGAACAAGGGATAGAGACTTTGTTCAAACATATTATAGCGGAAAACTTCCCCCAATTAAGGCAGGAAAATATTTCACATGTTCAGGAAGCACAGAGAACTCCATTAAGGAGAAATCCAAAGAAACCAACACCAAGACACATCATAATTAAATTACCAAAGCTAAATGATAAAGAGAAAATATTAAAAGCTGCTAGAGAAAAAAAGACAATCACCTACAAAGGAGCCCCCATAAGGATGACTTCTGACTTCTCAACAGAAACACTTGAGGCCAGAAGGGAATGGCAAGAAATATTCAAAGTAATGCAGAACAAGAACCTACAACCAAGACTACTTTATCCAGCAAGGCTATCATTTAAAATTGAAGGAGAAATAAAAAGCTTTACAGACAAAAATAAACTAAAGGATTTCACTACAACCAAACCAAGGCTGCAAGAAATGCTAAGGGACCTGTGGTAAACAGATCAAAGGAAAAAAAGAATATAGCAAAAGAGAAAAACAGTTTTAAAGAAAAAAATGGCAATAAACAATTACATATCAGTAATAACCTTAAATGATAATGGATTAAATGATCCGATCAAGAGACATAGGGTAGCTGTGTGGATAAGAAAACAGGACCCATACATATGCTGTCTACAAGAGACACACCTTAAATCAAAAGATGCACACAGACTGAAGATGAAAGGATGGAAAAAAATATTTCACGCAAATGGAAATGAAAAAAAAGCTGGGGTAGCAATACTTATATCAGACAAAATGGACTTTAGAACAAAGACCATAGTTAGAGATAAAGAAGGTCACTACATAATGATAAAGGGAGCAATCCAAAAGGAAGATATAACCATTATAAATATCTACGCACCTAATATTGGAGCACCTAAATATATAAAGCAGACTTTGATAGACTTAAAGGGCTTAAAGACTTAAAGATCAACAGCAATACTATAATAGTAGGAGATTTCAATACCCCATTAACATCATTAGATAGGTCCTCAAGAAAGAAAATTAACAAAGAAACAGCAGACTTAAAGGACATATTAGATGAACTCGATTTAATAGATATCTTCAGAACCTTTCACCCTAAAAGAACAGAATATACATTCTTTTCAAGCGCTCATGGGACATTCTCTAGAATAGACCACATGTTAGGGCACAAAAGCGGGCTCAACAAATTTAAGAAGATTGAAATCATATCGAACACTTTCTCTGATCACAATGGCATTAAACTAGAAATCAACCACAATAGAAAAATTGAAAAACATTCAAACACTTGGAAACTAAATAGCACGTTATTAAACAATGAATGGGTTAACATTGAGATCTAAGAAGAAATTAAAAAATTCCTAGAAACAAACGATAATGAGCATACATCAACTCAAAATTTATGGGACACAGCAAAAGCAGTCCTGAGAGGGAAGTTTATAGCATTACAGGCATACCTCAAGAAGCTAGAAAAAGCTCAAATTAACAACTTAACCCTGCATCTAAAAGAACTAGAAAAAGAACAGCAAGTAAAGCCCAGAGCTAGTAGAAGGAAGGAAATAATAAAGATCAGAGCAGAAATAAGTGACATAGAGGCTAAAGAAACAATACAGAGGATCAATGAAACCAGGAGCTGGTTCTTTGAAAAGGTAAACAAGATCGATGAACCCTTAACAAGACTCACCAAGAAAAAAAGAGAGAGGACTCAAATAAATAAAATTAGAAACGAGAGTGGAGAAATAACAACTGACACAACAGAAATACAAAATATTGTAAGAAAATACTATGAAGAACTGTACGCCAAAAAACTAGACAACCTAGATGAAATGGACAAATTCCTTGAATCATATAATCTTCCAAAAATCAATTTGGAAGAATCAGAAAACCTAAACAGACCAATTACAACAAATGAGATTGAAACAGCTATCAAAAAACTCCCAAAAAAGAAAAGTCCTGGGCCTGATGGCTTCACAAGTGAATTCTACCAAATATTCAAAGAAGAACTAACTCCTATCCTTCTCAAGCTATTTCAAAAAATTCAAGAGGAAGGAAGACTTCCAAACTCCTTTTATGAGGCGAGCATAATTCTGATTCCAAAACCAGGCAAAGACAACACAAAAAAAGAAAATTATAGGCCAATATCCCTGATGAACTTAGATGCAAAAATCCTCAATAAAATATTAGCAAACCGGATCCAGCAATATATGGAAAAAATCATACACCATGATCAAGTAGGATTTATTCTTGGGAGGCAAGGCTGGTACAATATTCGCAAATCAATCAATGTGATTCATCACATAAACAAAAGAAAGGAGAAAAACCACATGATAATTTCAATAGATGCAGAAAAAGCATTTGATAAAGTCCAGCACCCATTCATGATCAAAACTGTCAGCAAAGTGGGAATACAGGGAACATACCTCAACATGATAAAGGCCATCTATGACAAACCCACAGCCAACATAATACTCAATGGGCAAAAATTAAAAGCTATCCCCTTAAGATCAGGAACAAGGCAGGGTTGCCCCCTTTCACCACTCTTATTCAACATAGTTCTGGAAGTCCTCGCCACAGCAATCAGACAAGAAAAAGAAATAAAAGGCATCCAAATTGGAAAAGAGGAAGTAAAACTATCATTATTTGCAGATGACATGATATTGTATATAGAAAACCCTAAAGTTTCAGTCAAAAAACTACTAGACCTGATAAAAGAATTTGGCAAGGTGGCAGGATATAAAATCAATACTCAGAAATCAGAGGCATTTTTATACACTAATAATGAACTGTCAGAAAGAGAAATCAGGGAATCAATCCCCTTTACCATTGCAACCAAAAAAATAAAGTACCTAGGAATAAATCTAACCAAGGAGATTAAAGACTTGTACTAAGAAAATTATAAAACATTGATAAAAGAAATCAGGGAAGATACGAATAAGTGGAGGCATATACCGTGCTCATGGTTAGGAAGAATAAACATCATTAAAATGTCTATATTACCCAAAGCAATTTATAAATTCAATGCAATACCAATGAAAATACCAATGACTTACTTCAAAGACATAGAACACATATTCCAAAAATTTATATGGAACCAAAAAAGAACACGAATAGCCTCAGCAATCCTGAAAAGGAAGAAAAAAGTGGGAGGTATCACACTTCCAGATATCAAGTTATATTATAAGGCCATTGTACTCAAAACAGCATGGTACTGGCATAAGAACAGGCACATAGATCAATGGAACAGAACAGAGAACTCAGAAATAAACCCACAGCTCTATGGACAACTGATATTTGACAAAGGAGGTAAGACAATACAATGGAGTAAAGACAGCCTCTTCAACAAATGGTGTTGGGAAAACTGGACAGCTACCTGCAAAAAAATGAAACTAGACCACCAACTTACACCACTCACAAAAATAAACTCAAAATGGATAAAAGACTTGAATGTAAGCCATGAAACCATAAGCATTTTAGAAGAAAACATAGGCAGTAAGCTCTCTGACATCTCTCGCAGCAATATATTTGCTGATTTGTCTCCACAGGCAAGTGAAATAAAAGACAGGATAAACAAATGGGACTTTATCAAACTAAAAAGCTTCTGCACAGCTAAAGACAATAAGAACAGAATAAAAAGACAAACTACACAATGGGAGAATATATTTGACATAGCGTCTGATAAGGGGTTAATAACCAAAATTTATAAAGAACTTGTAAAACTTAATACCAGGAAGACAAACAATCCAATCCAAAAATGGGCAAAAGAAATGAATAGACATTTCTCCAAAGAGGACACACAGATGGCCAATAGGCATATGAAAAAATGTTCAACATCATTAATGATTAGAGAAATGCAAATTAAAACCACAATGAGATATCACCTCACACCAGTCAGAATGGCGCTCATCAATAAAACAACACAGAATAAGTGCTGGCGAGGATGTGGAGAAAAGGGAACCCTCCTGCACTGCTGGTGGGAATGCAGACTGGTGCAGCCACTGTGGAAAACAGTATGGAGATACCTCAAGAAATTAAAAATCGAACTGCCTTTTGACCCAGCTATACCACTGGTAGGAATATTCCCCAAGAACACCATAGCACTGTTTGAAAAGAAGAAATGCACCCCCATGTTTATGGCAGCATTGTTCACAATAGCAAAGATTTGGAAACAGCCCAAGTGTCCATCAGAGGATGAGTGGATTAAAAAGCTTTGGTATATATATACTATGGAATACTACTCAGCCATAAGAAATGATGACATAGGATCTTTTACAACAACATGGATGGGCCTTGATAACATTATACTGAGTGAAAGAAGTAAATCAGAAAAAACTAAGAACTATATGTTTCCACACATAGGTGGGACATAAAGATGAGACTCAGAGACATGAACAACAGTGTTGGGGTTACAGGGTGGGGGGAGGAGAGGGAGGGGGTTGGGGGAGGGGAGGGGCACAAAGATCATGGCTTTTCAGCATTGGCCATATTCCCCCCTTAATCTATAGACAGACCGCAAATATTTACGTATGGTGTTCCCACTATAATGACTGCTGTCTTAGGGACAAATGCTGACAAACTATTTCAGCAGTTCCTCCTTCTTCAAAGTCTTATATGTAAACATAGAGCTCCATGTTTCATAGGACATACTCAAGCTCACTCCATGCTCCCTGGTGCTTTAGCACAAGGGAATGACCCCCCCCCTTTTTTTTTGTATTTTTTCTTTTATTTATTTATTTTTTGTATATTTCTGAGGATGGGGATGGGGAGGCAAGCAGACAGACTCCTGCATGAGCCTGACTGGGATCCACCTGGCATGCCTACCAGGGGGGAATGCTCAGCCCATCTGGGATGTTGCTCTGTTACAACCGGAGTCATTCTAGCAACTGGGGCGGAGGCCATGGGGCCATCCTTAGTGCCCAGGGTGGATTTGCTCCGGTGGAGCCTTGGCTGTGGGCGGGAGGAGAGGGACCAGGAGGGGGGAGAGGGGGAGGGGTGGAGAGGTAGATGGGCGCTTCTCCTGTGTGCTCTGGCCGGGAATCGAACCCGGGAATCCTGCACACCAGGCCAATGACTCCGACGGGTCTACCATATCATGCTTTTAACTTAAAAAAAAATTTACATTTCTTTTGAAAGCTGATGAACAGGAGACACCAAATCTACCTTCTTTTTAGATCTAGCTAATAACACTGTTCTGTCTTTTTTCCAAATAGCTCCAGATATATGGAAAAGATTTATATAGGCAGATGGGGATCCTCAAACCCCTCAGCGAGATCTTCTGAGAATGGCTTTTAAAATACCTAGAGGCAGAGAAAGCCCAATAGAGATCAGGGGGAACTACCAGCTTTTAGGATACACCCTTAAAGGCTCCAGCACCCCAAAGGGGTCTCATAGGATGCCATCTGGGTCCTGCTTCAATAGTGGAAAGGAAGGTCATTGAGCTAAAGCCTGCCAGGCTTACACACCTCTGCTGTGAGGAAACAGGGACACTGGAAGGTAGGCTTCCCCCTCGCTCCTCTAAGGGAGGGTTCAGTCTCTTCCAGGCCTGCTCCAGCCACCTATGACCTAACCTTGCCCAGAATGCTGGGGTTTGCCACTGAAGGCTGAAGGTGCCCAGGGCCGTCGACCCCATCTACGACACTGTGGACGAGCCTAGGGTATTTCTTCCAAGAAGCAGGTAAACTGATCTCATTTGCACAAGGGCCACTTAACTATGTTTTGCCTGAATAGTCAGGTTCTTTATTCTTCCCTCAAAGATCTCTGTTGTGGGTGTTGATAGTCCTATTTTCTGCTGCTTTGCTTAATATATAGTGATTCCTTTATTCCTCCTACCTCAATGCCCCACTCATATTTCAGGCTGGGACCTACTCTTAATTTAGAGCTCTCTTTCCTCCTTTTGCCAACTTGTATTATGAATTTACCTTTGCCACCCAGCTTAGTGTATCCCAAGGTTCTCTTTACCAGGCCACAGTCAAAGAGCTCCAGGGAAAAGCAACCTGGTCTCAACTCTCCAGGCAGAGGAGAACAGAAGCTCCATATCCACGCATGCTGCAAATGGCTTTTTCCAGTCTACCTGAATCATTACCAGCTAGAAGCAGTGGTCATTGGGACTTGGACATGAGCTGCAAAGTATAGAATGGTGACAACAATTCCAGTGCCATACGGACTTTTCCTGTGGGGAACTTTCCTGGACTCCTGCTCCCTGTGACAGCTCCTAACAGACTGAACTGTGGTTGGGTTGCATTTTTCAGGGATTTGGCATGGTGAGGGGGCCAACTTGGACTTGGGGAACATGTTAAGGACACTACTCATTTATGGATTCTTGCTGTATTGGCCAAGAGTTTGCTTAAAGGCTTTTAATCACTGTAAAAAAAATAGAGGACTAGATGAAGAAGACGGGGCACATATACACCATGGTATATTATTCAGCTAGGAGAAATGGTGACATTGGATCACTTATAGCGGAATGGTGGAGTCTTGGTAGCATTGTGCGGAGTGAAATAAGCGAATCAGAAAAAAACAGGAACTGCAGGATTCCATATAATAGTGGGACATAAAAGCGAGACTGAGAGGCATGAACAGGAGTGTGGTGGCTAACAGGGGTGGTGTAAGGGAAGGAGGGAAAGGGGGGGAGGGGGAGGGGTACAGAGAGAACTGGACGGAGGGTGGCAGAGGACGATCTCTCTTTGGGTGATGGGTATGCAACATAACTAAATGACAAGATAACCTGGAAATGTTTTCTTTGAATGTATGTACCCTGATTTATTGATGTCATCCCATTAAAAAAAAATTAAAAAATATATATATATACTCATGAGTATAAATTGATTTTACTATTCTGTACAGAAGAAAACAGTTAGTAGATAGAACATTCTCTCATTTTTTTGATGCTAAGCAGATGCAGTACAAGTATATTATTGTATCTCAAAACTGAGTCATATTTCAATGACTACTAACACTGGTTTCCCTGTAGAGCAAACAGCTATGTAACTCTTAAACAGTGCAATGAATTCAAGAACAGACACGTGAAACAAATGATCTCCAATTACATAAACAACTCTTATACAAATCCCGCGTGCAAAGAATAAGAAAAGACTGATATGACAATGCATTTAGCAATGTGATAAAAATACATAGGCATGAGTATGTATTGATTTTACTATTTTGTTCAGGGGAAAACACACAGTTTGTAGATAGAACATTCTTTTATTCATTTTGTAATGCTAAGCAGATGCAGTACAAGTACATTACTGTATCTCTAAACTGAGTGACTATTAACACTGCTTTACCTGTAGATGAAACAGGTATGTATCTCCTGTAAATAAAGCAGTGAATTTGAACACAGACTCGTGAAACACTAGAACTCTAGTAACTCTAGCACACTTCTTATTTGAAACCCGCATACAACGAATAACTAAGAGTTGAGTAACTATGCATTTAGAAATGTGTTAAAAATATATAATCATGAGTATGAATTGATTTTACAATTTTGTACAGCGGAAAAAACACAGTTTGTAGATAGAACACTATCTTATTCACTTTGTGATGATACGCAGATGCAGTACAAGTATATTCCTGTATCTCTTAACTGAGTCCTATTTCAGTGACTACTAACACTGCTATACCTGTAGATGAAACAGATATGTATCTCCTGTAAATAGAGCAGTGAATTTGAACACAGACACATGAAACACTAGAACTCTAGTAACTCTAGCACCCATCTTTTATGAAACCTGCATACAACGAATAACTAAAGGAGTTCTGTAACAATGCATTTAGCAATGTGTTAAAAATATATAATCATTAGTATGAATAGATTTTACTATTCTGTACAGAAGAAAAGAGAGAGTTAGCAGATAGAACATTCTCTTATTCATTTTTGGATGCTAAGCAGATACAGTACAAGTACATTACTGTATCTCTAAACTGAGTCCTATTTCAGTAAATACTAATACTTTTTTCACTGTAAATAAAACAGCTATGTAACTCTTTTAATTAGTGCATTGAATTTGAACAGAGACAAAACCCGCATGCAACAAATAAGGAAAAGACTAATATAACAATGTATTTAGCAATGTGTTAAAAATATATACTCATGAGTATGATTTTACTATTTTGTACAGATGAAAACAGACAGTTTGTAAATAGAACATTCTTTTATTCATATTGTGATGCTATGCAGATGCAGAAAAAGTATATTATTTTTCTCTAAACAGAATGACTACTAACACGACTTTACCTGTAGATTAAACACGTATGGATCTCCTGTAAATAAAGCAGTTAATTAGAACACTGACACGTGAAACACTGGAACTCTAGTAACTCTAGCACCCATCTTATATGAAACCCGCATACAACGAATAACTATGGGAGTTATGTAACAATACATTTAGCAATGTGTTAAAAATATATACTCATGAGTATAAATTGATTTTATTATTCTGTACAGAAGAAAACTGACAGTTAGTATATAGAACATTCTCTTATTCTTTTTGATGCTAAGCAGATGCATTAAAAGTATTTTAATGTATCTCAAAACTGAGTCATATTTCAATGACTACTAACACTGGTTACCCTGTAGAGCAAAGAGCTATGTAACTCTTAAACAGTGTAATGAATTCAAGAACAGACACGTGAAAAAAATGATCTTCCATTACATAAACAACTCTTATACAAAACCCGCGTGCAACAAATAAAGAAAACACTGATATGACAATGCATTTAGCAATGTGATGAAAATACATAGGCATGAGTATGTATTGATTTTACTATTTTGTACAGGGGAAAACACACAGTTTGTAGATAGAACATTCTTTTATTCATATTGTGATGCTATGCATATGCAGTACAATTACATTACTGTTCTCTAAACAGAGTGACTACTAAAAATGCTTTACCTGTAGATTAAACACGTATGAATCTCCTGTAAATAAAGCAGTGAATTAGAACACTGACACGTGAAACACTGGAACTCTTGTAAATGTAGCACCCTTCTTATATGAAACCCGCATACAACGAATAACTAAAATAGTTATGTAACAATACATTTAGCAATGTGTTAAAAATATATACTCATGAGTAAAAATTGATTTTACTATTCTGTACAGAAGAAAACAGTTAGTAGATAGAACATTCTCTCATTCTTTTTGATGCTAAGCAGATGCAGTACAAGTATATTTCTGTATCTCAAAACTGAGTAATATTTCAATGACTACTAACACTGGTTTCCCTGTAGAGCAAACAGCTATGTAACTCTTAGTGCAATGAATTCAAGAACAGACACGTGAAACAAATGATCTCCAATTACATAAACAACTCTTATACAAATCCCGCGTGCAACGAATAAGGAAAAGACTGATATGACAATGCATTTAGCAATGTGATAAAAATACATAGGCATGAGTATGTATTGATTTTACTATTTTGTACAGGGGAAAACACACAGTTTGTAGATAGAACATTCTTTTATTCATTTTGTAATGCTAAGCAGATGCAGTACAAGTACATTACTGTATCTCTAAACTGAGTGACTACTAACACTGCTTTACCTGTAGATGAAACAGGTATGTATCTCCTGTAAATAAAGTAGTGAAATTGAACACAGACACGTGAAACACTAAAATTCTAATAACTCTAGCACCCGTCTTATTTGAAACCCACATACAACGAATAACTAAGAGTTGAGTAACTATGCATTTAGAAATGTGTTAAAAATATATAATCATGAGTATGAATTCATTTTACAATTTTGTAGAGCAGAAAACACACAGTTTGTAGATAGAAGACTATCTTATTCACTTTGTGATGCTAAGTAGATGCAGTACAAGTACATTACTGTATCTCTAAACAGAGTCCTATTTCAGTGACTACTAACACTGCTTTACCTGTAGATGTAACAGGTATGTATCTCCTGTAATTAAAGCAGTGAATTTGAACACAGACACATTATACACTAAACCTTTAGTAACTCTAGCACCCTTCTTATATTAAACCTGCATACAACGAATATCTAAAGGAGTTCTGTAACAATGCATTTAGCAATGTGTAAAAAAATATATAGTCAGTAGTATGAATAGATTTTACTATTCTGTACAGAAAAAACAGACAGTTAGCATATAGAACATTCTCTTATTCATTTTTGGATGCTAAGCAAATACAGTAAAAGTACATTACTGTATCTCTAAACTGAGTCCTATTTCAGAAAATACTAACACTTCTTTCCCTGTAAATAAAACAGCATTGTAACTATTTTAATTAGTACATTGAATTTGAACAGACAAAACCCGCATGCAACAAATAAGGAAAAGACTAATATAACAATGTATTTAGCAATGTGTTAAATATATATACTCATAAGTATGATTTTTCTATTTTGTACAGAGGAAAACACACAGTTTGTAGATAGAACATTCTTTTATTCATTTTGTGATGCTAAGCAGATGCACTACAAGTACATTACTCTTCTCTAAACTGAATGACTACTAACAATGCTTTACCTGTAGATGAAACAGGTATGTATCTCCTGTAAATAAAGCAGTGAATTTTAACACAGACACGTGAAACACTAGAACTCTAGTATCTCTAGCACTCTTCTTATATGAAACCTGCATACAACGAATAACTAAAAGAGTTAAGTAACAATGCATTTAGCAACATTTTAATTTAGCAAAGATTTTAAAATATATAGTCATGAGTATGAATTGATTTTACTATTTTGTACAGAACAAAAGAGACAGTAGGTAGATAGAACACTCTCATTCATTTTGTGATGCTAAGCAGATGCTGTACAAGTACATTACTGTATCTCTAAACTGAGACCTATTTCAGTGACTACTAACTTGCTTTACCTGTAGATGAAACAGGTTTGGATCTCCTGTAAATAAAGCAGTGAATTAGAACACTGACACGTGAAACACTGGAAATCTAGGAACTCTAGCACCCTTCGTATATGAAACCCGCATACAACAAATAACTAAAGGAGTTATGTAACAATGCATTTAGTAATGTGTTAAAAATGTATACTCATGAGTATAGATTGATTTTACTATTCTGTACAGAAGAAAACAGACAGTTAGTAGATAAAACATTCTCTCATTCTTTTTGATGCTATTCAGATGCAGTACAAGTATATTACTGTATATCAAAACTGAGTCATATTTCAATGACTACTAACACTGGTTTCCCTGTAGAGCAAATAGCTATATAACTCTTAAATAGTGCAATGAATTCGAGAACAGACACGTGAAACCAATGATCTCCAATTACTTAAACAACTCTTTTTTTTTAATAAATTTTTATTAATGGTAATGGAATGACATTAATAAATCAGTGTACATATATTCAAAGAAAACATGTCTAGGTTATTTTGTCATCAAATTTTGTTGCAAACCCCTCGCCCAAAGTCAGATTTTCTTCCGTCACCCTCTATCTAGTTCTCTTTCCCCCTCCCCCTCCCCCTTACTCTCTCCCCCCCTCCCTCCCATGTCATCCCTCCCCCCCCACCCTTGGTAACCACCACACTCTTGACCGTGTCTCTTAGTCTCGTTTTTATGTTCCACCAATATATGGAATCATGTAGTTCTTGTTTTTTTCTGATTTACTTATTTCACTCCTTATAATGTTATCAAGATCCCACCATTTTGCTGTAAATGATCTGATGTCATCATTTCTTATGGCTGAGTAGTATTCCATAGTGTATATGTGCCACATCTTCTTTATCCAGTCTTCTATTGAAGGGCTTTTTGGTTGTTTCCATGTCTTGGCCACTGTGAACAGTGCTGCAATGTACATGAGGCTACATGTGTCTTCACGTATCAATGTTTCTGAGGTTTTGGGGTATATACCCAGTAGAGGGATTGCTGGGTCATAAGGTAGTTCTATTTGCAGTTTTTTGAGGAACCACCATACTTTCCTCCATAATGGTTGTACTACTTTACAGTCCCACCAACAGTGAATGAGGGTTCCTTTTTCTCCACAGCCTCTCCAACATTTGCTATTACCCGTCTTGTTGATAATAGCTAATCTAACAGGAGTGAGGTGGTATCTCATTGTAGTTTTGATTTGCATTTCTCTAATAACTAATGAAGCTGAGCATCTTTTCATATATATGTTGGCCATTTGTATTTCTTCCTGGGAGAAGTGTCTGTTCATGTCCTCTTCCCATTTTTTTATTGGGTTGTTTGTTTGTTTATTGTTGAGTTTTATGAGTTCTTTGTAAATTTTGGATATTAGGCCCTTATCTGAGCTGTCGTTTGAAAATATCAGTTCCCATATAGTTGGCTGTCTGTTTATTTTGATATCAGTTTTTCTTGCTGAGCAAATCTTTTAATTCTGATGTAGTCCCATTCATTTATCTTTGCCTTCACTTCTTTTGCCATTGGAGTCAAGTTCATAAAATGTTCTTTAAAACCCAGGTCCATGATTTTAGTACCTATGTCTTCTTCTATGTACTTTATTGTTTCAGGTCTGATATTTAGGTCTTTGATCCATTTTGAATTAATTTTAGTACACGGGGACAGGCTGTAGTCGAGTTTCATTCTTTTGCATGTGGCTTTCCAGTTTTCCCAACACCATTTGTTGAAGAGGCTTTCTTTTCTCCATTGTGTGTTGTTAGCCCCTTTATCAAAGATTATTTGACCATATATATGTGGTTTTATTTCTGGGCTTTCTATTCTGTTCCATTGGTCTGAGTGTCTATTTTTTTGCCAATACCATGCTGTTTTGATTATCGTGGCCCTATAATATAGTTTAAAGTCAGGTATTGTAATGCCCCCAGCTTCATTCTTTTTCCTTAGGATTGTTTTGGCTATTCGGGGTTTTTTATAGTTCCATATAAATCTGATGATTTTTTGTTCCATTTCTTTAAAAAATCTCATAGGGATTTTGATGGGAATTGCATTAAATTTGTATATTGCTTTGGGTAATATTGCCATTTTGATTATATTTATTCTTCCTATCCAAGAACAAGGAATATTTTTCCATCTCATTGTATCTTTTTCGATTTCCCTTAACAATGCTCTGTAATTTTCATTATATAGGTCCTTTACGTTCTTTGTTATGTTTTTTCCTAGGTATTTTATTTTTTTTGTTGCAATCGTGAAGGGGATTATTTTTTTGAGTTCGTTTTCTAATATTTCATTGTTGGCATATAGAAAGGCTATGGACTTTTGTATGTTAATTTTGTATCCTGCGACCTTACTGTATTGGTTTATTGTTTCTAATAATCTTTTTGTGGAGTCCTTCGGGTTTTCGATGTATAGGATCATATCATCAGCAAAAAGTGATAGCTTTACTTCTTCTTTTCCGATATGGATGCCTTTTATTTCTTTGTCTTGTCTGATTGCTCTGGCCAGAACTTCTAGCACCACGTTGAATAAGAGTGGAGAGAGTGGACAACCCTGTCTTGTTCCTGATTTAAGGGGGAAAGCCTTCAGTTTTATGCCGTTTAATAGGATGTTGGCTGATGGTTTATCATATATGGCCTTTATCATGTTGAGATATTTTCCTTCTATACCCATTTTGTTGAGAGTCTTAAACATAAAATTGTGTTGTATTTTATCGAAAGCCTTTTCTGCATCTATTGATAAGATCATGTGGTTTTTGTTCTTTGTTTTGTTGATATGGTGTATTACGTTAACCGTTTTGCGTATGTTGAACCATCCTTGAGATTCTGGGATGAATCCCACTTGATCGTGATGTATTATTTTTTTAATATGTTGTTGTATTCGGTTTGCCAGTATTTTGTTTAGTATTTTAGCATCTGTATTCATTAGAGATATTGGTCTGTAGTTTTTTTTCTTTGTGCCATCCTTGCCAGGTTTTGGTATGAGGGTTATGTTGGCCTCATAAAATGTGTTTGGAAGTATTGCTTCTTCTTCAAGTTTTTGGAAGACTTTGAGTAGAATAGGAACCAAGTCTTCTTTGAATGTTTGATAGAATTCACTAGTATAACCGTCTGGGCCTGGACTTTTATTTTTGGGGAGATTTTTAATAGTTTTTTCTATTTCCTCCCTGCTGATTGGTCTGTTTAGGCTTTCTGCTTCTTCATGACTCAGTCTAGGAAGGTTGTATTGTTCTAGGAATTTATCCATTTCTTCTAGATTGTTGTATTTGGTGGCATATAATTTTTCATAGTATTCTACAATAATTCTTTGTATTTCTATGATGTCTGTGGTGATCTCTCCTCTTTCATTTTGGATTTTATTTATTTGAGTCCTGTGTCTTTTTTCCTTGGTGAGTCTTGCCAAGGGTTTGTCAATTTTGTTGATCTTTTCAAAGAACCAGCTCCTTGTTTTATTGATTTTTTCTATAGTTTTTCTGTTCTCTATTTCATTTATTTCTGCTCTGATTTTTATTATCTCCTTTCTTCGGCTGGTTGGGTTGTCTTTGTTCTTCTTTTTCTAGTTCCTTAAGGTGTGAAGTTAAGTGGTTTACTTCGGCTCTCTCTTGTTTGTTCATATAGGCCTGAAGTGATATGAACTTTCCTCTTATTACTGCTTTTGCTGCATCCCAGAGATTCTGATATGTCGTATTTTCATTTTCATTTGTCTGTATATATCTTTTGATTTCTGCGCTTATTTCTTCTTTGACCCATTCATTTTTTAGAAGTATGTTGTTTAGTTTCCACATTTTTGTGGGTTTTCCCCCCTCTTTTTTGCAGTTGAATTCTAGTTCCAAGGCTTTATGATCAGAAAATATGCTTGGTACAATTTCAATTTTTCTAAATTTGCTGATATTGTCTTTGTGGCCCAACATATGGTCAATTCTTGAGAATGTTCCATGTACACTAGAGAAAAATGTATACTCTGTCGCTTTGGGATGAAGTGTCCTGTAGATGTCTATCATATCCAGGTGTTCTAGTATTTCGTTTAAGGCCACTATATCTTTATTGATTCTCTGTTTGGATGACCGATCTAGAGCCGTCAGCGGTGTATTGAGGTGTCCAAGTATGATTGTATTTTTGTTAGTTTTTGTTTTAAGGTCAATAAGTAGCTGTCTTATATATTTTGGTGCTCCTTGGTTTGGTGCATATATATTAAGGATTGTTATGTCTTCTTGATTCAACTTCCCCTTAATCATTATGAAATGACCATTTTTGTCTCTGAGTACTTTTTCTGTCTTGTAGTCAGCATTATTAGATATGAGTATTGCTACACCTGCTTTTTTTTGGGTGTTGTTTGCTTGGAGTATTGTTTTCCAGCCTTTCACTTTGAATTTGTTTTTATCCTTGTTGCTTAGATGTGTTTCTTGTAGGCAGCATATAGTTGGATTTTCTTTTTTAATCCATTCTGCTACTCTGTGTCTTTTTATTGGTAAATTTAATCCATTTACATTTAGTGTAATTATTGACACTTGTGGGTTCCCTACTGCCATTTTATAAATTGCTTTCTGTTAGTTTTGTATCTAGTTTGATTCTTCTCTTTTGTTTTTCTATCATTTGTTTTTGTTTGTTTGTGTTTCATACTTCTTTCCTCTGTTGCTACCTTTTTTAAATCAGGTGTTTTTGTGGTGGTTTTTTTAAGGGTGGTTACCATTAAGTAATGAAAAGGGTACCTACCATATTCATTGTAGTACCCTATCTTATAAGTATTTCTGCACTTCATCATCCTTTGCTACTGTTAATCTCCATCCTCTCCCCCCTTTTTTTCCTTTGTTGTCACAGTTTAAGTTTGGTTTTATTGTGTTCTTGGTGGAGCTGTTACTTGTGGTGTTGTTTTCTTTTCTTCTTTGAATCTGGTTGGAAAACCCCCCTTAGTATTTCCTGGAGTGGGGGCTTTCTGTTGATAAATTCTCTCATCTTTTCTGTATTTGTGAATGTTTTTATATCTCCTTCATACTTGAAGGATAGCTTTGATGGGTATAGTATTCTTGGCTGAAAGTTCCTCTCTTTCAGGGCTTTAAATATTGGGGTCCACTCTCTTCTAGCTTGTAGAGTTTCTGCTGAGAAATCTGATGATAATCTAATAGGCCTTCCTTTATATGTTGTACTCTTTTTTTCCCTGGCTGCCTTGAGAATTTTTTCTTTGTCATTGGTTTGTGTCATCTTTATTATGATGTGCCTTGGAGTGGGTTTGTTGGGGTTAAGAAAACTTGGTGTTCTGTTTGCTTCTTGAATTTGAGGCTTTAGTTCCTTCCACAGGCTTGGGAAGTTCTCATCTATTATTTGTTTGAGTATATTCTCCATTCCATTTTCTTTCTCTTCTCCCTCTGATATACCTATTATTCTTATGTTATTCTTTCTGATGGAGTCAGACAATTCCTGTAGGGCTTTCTCATTTTTTATTATTTTTGAGTCTCTTTCTTCTTCTCTCTGTTGTGCCTCAAGTTGTTTGTCTTCTATTTCACTAATCCTATCTTCAATCTGGGCTGTTCTGTTAGCTAAGCTTGTTACCTTGTTTTTCAGCTCGTGAATTGAGTTTTTCATTTCTGTTTGATTTGTTTTTATAGTTTCAATTTCCTTGGTAATATATTCTTTGTGTTCATTGAGTTGTTTTCTGATCTCCCTATATTGCCTTTCTGTGTTTTCTTGTATATCTCTGAGTATTTTTAAGATTTCTATTTTAAATTCTCTGTCATTTAGCTCCAAGGCTTCCAATATGTTAAGTCTTTTCTCCATAGATTTTTCCACATCTATTTGTGTTACCTCTCTTTCTTTTGTATCCATAATATTCGATTTCCTCTTTCTTATCGGCATCTGAGGGTGGTCTTATTGATAGCACTAATTAGAATTAATAAAGAGTAAAAAGAAAAATAAAAGGGTAAAACACCCCACAAAAAAACCCAGTAATAATTTATTATTTCCCCCTTTTTTTCTCTCTTCTCTTTCCCTTCTCTCCCCTCCTCAGGGAAATATCGTGCCTATAATGGAGGGCCTGATTTGGGGTGAAGAGTTCAAGGGGCAAAAAAAGGGAGTAGGGACCTACTAAATGCAAAAAAAAAAAAAAGGAAGAAAATCTTAGACAAGCATAAGATGATTTGCTTGTACGTGATGGTCAACTAAGAGATATAATGAGAGGGATAAGAAGGAATCAGAAAAAAGGACCAAAAAAGAATAATAAAGAAGAAAAAATAAAAATAATAAGTAAAAATCTGTTCTATTAAGTGGCGCGAAGACTAAATACAATGGAGACCTTGGGTTGGGAGGACCCAAAATGCCACAAAAATAAACAAACAAGAAAAAAAAATAAAAACAAAAGCAAAAAAGAGAAATAAAGCCAAAAAAAAGCCTTGAGTCCCAAATTAACTAATTTGTTCGTGATTGAGGATTATATGGGAGGAAAGTAAAATGAGAAAAGAAAAAACGAATAGAAAGGAAAAAATAAGAAAAAGAGAAAAACGAAGGAACAAATAAAATAGGAGGAGAAAAAAACAAAATAAAGCAAGACAAAAAAAAACCCCCCAAAAAAAACAAAAGAGGAGAGAGTGAGAGTTAAGTGTTTTGGAGTATAACCTTAAAGGAGGGTGAGGATGAAGAAGAAAAATAAAATGCAACACTCATGGGTAGTGTAGTTCAAGAAAGGGGAAGCATAAGATGGGCAGAGAATAGAAGGACCGAGGTGGAGGAAATAAAGGCAAAAAGATAGAAGAAACAAACAACAACAACAACAACAAAAAAATTAGTGGATCAAGTTGTAATGTCTGTGGGTTTTTCTTGATTTTGAGAGGTTAACTTCTTCCTTTTTCTTTTCTCTCCCTCTTCCTAGTCGGTGACTCTGTACCCCAGGCTCTGCCCCTGTGTCACTCTTAGGTAGGGATTTGCAGTTGATGGAATTCTATGGCAATGTCATATAATTGGCTTTAGTCTTGCTGGAAGTAAAGGCTTGTTGGCGTTTGCAGGGTCCAACGATGAGAGAGTTTGCTTTCCTGGATTCTCTCTCCTAGTCCCCCCTTTCTGAATTAGCAGCCTGGTGATCCAGCTATAAGGCTGCAACTGCTTCTGCCTGGGGAGTAAGAGGCTCAAAGAGCTGGGAAATCCCCACTCTATCCCCACTCAGTGCAAGGCTTTGGGAAAGGCTCTGAGAGTCAGGTCCTCCAGTGTAATCAGGCGGGGGTAGGAGTCAATTGTTGTCAAGGTGACTGTTCAGCGCCTATCATTTAGTTGGACCTCTCAAACCAGGCTTTCCACACTTTGTAGCCTGTTTTTGAAGGGAAGAAGAGGCACTAGTCTCTGCTTACGACTAGTGTAGTATAGACCTTATTATCTGCCAAGTCCTTCTTGTTAGCGTTTATCCCTGAATATGGAGGCTCTATCAATCAGAAGTTGCCCCCGCCCCTTTAGCGAGAGGCACTAAAAAATATCACGCCTCTTGTCTTGGATCGCTGAACTGAGAGAGATCTTATCAATTAGAACCGAGGGTGCGCAGATTTTATGGGTTAAGCTAATTTCAGTGATTGGGTCGCAGCTGTGTTTCCGAAGGTATTTTAGGCTGCCTGCGTGCGCCCCTCCCCCAACGCTTGATTGTTAGCTTGAATGGCTGGGTGAGGTGCCCCGCCCACGGAGAGAATCTCCCAAGCTTCTCCCGCTCGCCCCGCCGCTGGCAGCTGGACCGCACCAGGCGCAGGATAATGGAGCCCCCTGGGTGTGTGGGCGAGTAGGGCGCCCTGGGCGCATGGAATGCCCAAGGCACTCATGTGAATGGGGCGCTCTGGGCACCAGTGGCCGGCGACCCCCACTCGCAGTTTGAGGGCTGCTGGGAACGTCAGCGGTGCTCAACCGGACCGGGCGCGTGAGCCGCGGCTCGTGGCGGCCGATCGCGGTGGCGGTTCATGGGGGCTCGCGGCAGCTCGCGGTGGCGGTTCGCGGGGGTTCGCGGCAGCTCGCGTGGGCTCGCGGCGGCTCGTGGTCGGCCGCTCCCGGCGGCTTGCGGTTCCCAAGTATATGGGCTGACTGACCGCAGGCGCACTCCCTGGCGGCTTGAATGAGCGTTACTGCGGTAGCTTCCTCCACACCCTCGTCTCTCAGATTAAAGTGATAACAGTCCTTTTGCTTTCAGTTTGTGTGGAACACCGGAATGCTCCGAGGATAAATTTTTCTGTTTCTAGTTGATAAATTTGTTGTGATTTAGGGGAGAGCTGTCGGACGCGCTTCTCTTGGCGCCATTTCCGTGACGTCACTCTGATTTTACAATTTTGTACAGAGGAAAACACACAGTTTGTAGATAGAACACTATCTTATTCACTTTTTGATTCTAAGCAGATGAAGTACAAGTACATTACTGTATCTGTAAACTGAGTCCTATTTCAGTGACTACTAACACTGCTTTACCTGTAGATGAAACAGGTATGTATCTCCTGTAAATAAAGCAGTGAATTTGAACACAGACACATGAAACACTAGAACTCTAGTAAATCTAGCACCCTTCTTATAAAAAATCTGCATACAATGAATAACTAAGTGTTTAGGAACTATGCATTTAGCAATGTGTTAAAAATATATAGTCATTAGTATGAATAGATTTTACAATTCTGTACAGAAGAAAAGGGAGAGTTAGTAGATAGACATTCTCTTACTCATTTTTGGATGCTAAGCAGATACAGTACAAGTACATTACTGTATCTCTAAACTGAGTCCTATTTCAGTAAATACTAACACTGCTTTCCCTGTAAATAAAAGAGCTATGTAACTCTTTTAATTAGTGCATTGAATTTGAACAGAGACAAAACCCGCATGCAACAAAAAAGGAAAAGTCTAATATAACAATGTGTTTAGCAATGTGTTAAAAATATATACTCATGAGTATGATTTTACTCTTTTGTACAGAGGAAAACACACAGTTTGTAGATAGAACATTCTTTTATTCATATTGTGAAGCTATGCAGATGCAGTACAAGTACATTACTGTTCTCTAAACTCAGTGACTACTAACACGGCTTTACCTGTAGATGAAACAGATATGTATCTCCTGTAAATAAAGCAGTGAATTTGAAAACAGACATGTGAAACCCTAGAACTCTAGTATCTCTAGCATCCTTCTTATATGAAACCCAACGAATAACTAAAAGAGTTAAGTAACAATGCATTTAGCAACGTGTTAATTTAGCAAAGAGTTCAAAATATATAGTCATGAGTATGAATTGATTTTACTATTTTGTACAGAACAAAAGAGACAGTAGGTAGATAGAACACTCTCTTATTCTTTTTGTGATGCTAAGCAGATGCTGTACAAGTACATTACTGTATCTCTAAACTGAGACCTATTTCAGTGACTACTAAGATTGCTTTTCCTATAGATGAAACAGGTATGGATCTCCTGTAAATATAGCAGTGAAATGGAACACTGACACTTGAAACACTGGAACTCTAGTAACTCTAGCACCCTTCTTATATGAAACCCGCAAACAAGGAATCACTAAAGGAGTTATGTAACAATGCACTTAGCAATGTGTTAAAAATAAATACTCTTGAGTATAGATTGATTTTACTATTCTGTACAGGAGAAAACAGACAGTAGATTGAACATTCTCTCATTCTTTTGATGCTAAACAGATGCAGTACAAGTATATTAGTGTATCTCAAAACTGAGTCATATTTCAATGACTACTAACTCTGGTTTCCATGTAGAGCAAACAGCTATGTAACTCTTAAACAGTGCAATGAATTCAAGAACAGACAGTTGAAACAAATGATCTCCAATTACATAAACAACACTTATACAAATCCCGCGTGCAAAGAATAAGGAAAAGACTGATATGACAATGCACTTAGCAATGTGATAAAAATACATATGCATAAGTATGTATTGATTTTTCTATTTTTTTCAGGGGAAAACACACAGTTTGTAGATAGAACATTCTTTTATTCATTTTGTAATGCTAAGCAGATGCAGTACAAGTACATTACTGTATCTCTAAACTGAGTGAGTACTAACACTGCTTTACCTGTAGATGAAACAGGTATGTATCTCCTGTAAATATAGCAGTGAAGTTGAACACAGACACGTGAATCACTAGAACTCTAGTAACTCTAGCACCCTTCTTATTTGAAACCTGCATACAACGAATAACTAAGAGTTCAGTAACTATTCATTTAGCAATGTGTTAAAAATATATAATCATGAGTATGAATTGATTTTACAATTTTGTACAGCGGAAAACACACAGTTTGTAGATAGAACACTATCTTATTCACTTTGTGATGCTAAGCAGATGCTGTACAAGTACATTATTGTATCTCTAAACTGAGACCTATTTCAATGACTACTAAGATTGCTTTTCCTATAGATGAAACTGGTATGGATCTCCTGTAAATATAGTAGTGAAATGGAACACTGACACGTGAAACACTGGAACTCTAGTAACTCTAGCACGCTTCTTATATGAAACCCGCAAACAAGGAATAACTAAAGGAGTTATGTAACAATGAACTTAGCAATGTGTTAAAAATAAATACTCTTGAGTATAGATTGATTTTACTATTCTCTACAGGAGAAAACAGACAGTTAGTAGATTGAACATTCTCTCATTCTTTTGATGCTAAACAGATGCAGTACATGTATATTACTGTATCTCAAAACTGAGTCATATTTCAATGACTACTAACTCTGGTTTCCATGTAGAGCAAACAGCTATGTAACTCTTAAACAATGCAATGAATTCAAGAACAGACAGGTGAAACAAATGATCTCCAATTACATAAACAACTCTTATACAAATCCCGCGTGCAAAGAATAAGGAAAAGACTGATATGACAGGCCTGACCTGTGGTGGTGCAGTGGATAAAGTGTCGACCTGGAAATGCTGAGGTCGCCGGTTCGAAAACCTGGGCTTGCCTGGTCACGGCACATATGGGAGTTGATGCTTCCTGCTCCTCCCCCCTTCTCTCTCTCTCTCTCTCTTTCTCTCTCTCCTCTAAAGTGAATAAATAAATAAAAAATTAAAAAAAAAAGACTGATATGACAATGCATTTAGCAATGTGATAAAATACATAGGCATGAGTATGTATTGATTTTACTATTTTGTACAGGGGAAAACACACAGTTTGTAGATAGAACATTCTTTTATTCATTTTGTAATGCTAAGCAGAAGCAATACAAGTACATTATTGTATCTCTAAACTGAGTGACTACTAACACTGCTTTAACTGTAGATGAAACATGTACGTATCTCCTGTAATTAAAGCAGTGAATTAGAACACAGACACATGAAACACTAGAACTCTAGTAACTCTAGCACCATTCTTATTTGAAACCCGCATACAACGAATAAATAAGAGTTCAATAACTATGCATTTAGCAATGTGTTAAATCTCATATATAATCATGAGTATGAATTGATTTTACAATTTTGTACAGCGGAAAACACACAGTTTGTAGATAGAACACTATCTTATTCACTTTGTGATGCTAAGCAGATGCAGTACAAGAACATTACTCTATCTCTAAACTGAGTCCTATTTCAGTGACTACTAACACTGCTTTACCTGTAGATGAAACAAGTATGTATCTCCTGTAAATA
>NW_027095630.1:0-26726 GCF_036850765.1 Saccopteryx bilineata | reverse complement strand
CACAAAAAGAATAAGAGAGTGTTGTATCTACTACTGTCTCTTTTTTTCTGTATAAAATAGTATAAAATCATTCATACTCATGACTATATATTTTGAACTCTTTGCTAAATTAAACACGTTGCTAAATGCATTGTTACTTTACTCTTTAATTATTTTGTATGTGGGTTTCATGTAAGAAGGGTGCTAGAGTTACTAGAGGTCTAGTGTTTCATGTGTCTCTGTTCAAATTCACTGCTTTATTTACAGGAGATACATTCCTGTTTCATCCACAGGTAAAGCAGTGTTAGTAGTCACTGAAATAGGACTCTGTTTAGAGATACAGTAATGTACTTGTACTGCATCTACTTAGCATCACAAAGTGAATAAGATAGTGTTCTATCTACAAACTTTGTGTTTTCTGCTGTACAAAATTGTAAAATCAATTCATACACATGATTATATATTTTTAACACATTGCTAAATGCATAGTTACTCAACTCTTATTTATTCGTTGTATGCGGGTTTCAAATATGACCGGTGCTAGTGTTACTAGAGTTTTAGTGTTTCACGTGTCTGTGTTCAAATTCACTACTTTATTTACAGGAGATACATACCTGTTTCATCTACAGGTAAAGCAGTGTTAGTAGTCACTCAGTTTAGAGATACAGTAATGTACTTGTACTGCATCTGCTTAGCATTACAAAATGAATAAAAGAATGTTCTATCTACAAACTGTGTGTTTTCCCCTGTACAAAATAGTAAAATCAATACATACTCATGCCTATGTATTTTTATCACATTGCTAAATGCATTGTCATATCAGTCTTTTCCTTATTCGTTGCACGCGGGATTTGTATAAGAGTTGTTTATGTAATTGGAGATCATTTGTTTCACGTGTCTGTTCTTGAATTCATTGCACTGTTTAAGAGTTACATAGCTGTTTGCTCTACAGGGAAACCAGTGTTAGTAGTCATTGAAATATGACTCAGTTTTGAGATACAGAAATATACTTGTACTGCATCTGCTTAGCATCAAAAAGAATGAGAGAATGTTCTATCTACTAACTGTCTGTTTTCTTCTGTACAGAATAGTAAAATCAATTTATACTCATGAGTATATATTTTTAACACATTGCTAAATGTATTGTTACATAACTATTTTAGTTATTCGTTGTATGCGGGTTTCATATAAGAAGGGTGCTACAGTTACTAGAGTTCCAGTGTTTCACGTGTCAGTGTTCTAATTCACTGCTTTATTTACAGGAGATCCATACGTGTTTAATCTACAGGTAAAGCAGTGTTAGTAGTCACTCTGTTTAGAGAACAGTAATGTACTTGTACTGCATCTGCATAGCATCACAATATGAATAAAAGAATGTTCTATCTACAAACTGTGTGTTTTCCTCTGTACAAAATAGTAAAATCATACTCATGAGTATATATTTTTAACACATTGCTAAATGTATAGTTACATAACTCCTTTAGGTATTCGTTGTATGCGGGTTTCATATAAGAAGGGTGCTAGAGTTACTAGAGTTCCAGTGTTTCACGTGTCAGTGTTCTAATTCACTGCTTTATTTACAGGAGATCCATACCTGTTTCATCTACAGGTAAAGCAATGTTAGTAGTCACTGAAATAGGTCTCAGTTTAGAGATAAAGTAATGTACTTGTACAGCATCTGCTTAGCATCACAAAAAGAATAAGAGAGTGTTCTATCTACCTACTGTCTCTTTTGTTCTGTACAAAATAGCTAAAATCAATTCATACTCATGACTATATATTTTGAACTCTTTGCTAAATTAACACGTTGCTAAATACATTGTTACTTAACTCTTTTATTTATTCGTTGTATGCGGGTTTCATATAAGAAGGGTGCTAGAGATACTAGAGTTCTAGTGTTTCACGTGTCTGTGTTCAAATTCACTGCTTTATTTACAGGAGATACATACCTGTTTCATCTAACGGTAAAGCAGTGTTAGTAGTCACTCAGTTTGGAGAACTGTAATGTACTTGTACTGCATCTGCTTAGCATCACAAAATGAATAAAAGAATGATCTATCTACAAACTTTGTGTTTTCCTCTGTACAAAATAGTAAAATCATACTCATGAGTATATATTTTTAACTCATTGCTAAATACATTGTTATATTAGTCTTTTCCTTATTTGTTGCATGCGGTTTTGTCTCTGTTCAAATTCAATGCACTAATTAAAAGAGTTACATAGCTGTTTTATTTACAGGGAAAGCAGTGTTAGTATTTACTGAAATAGGACTCAGTTTAGAGATACAGTAATGTACTTGTACTGTATCTGCTTAACATCCAAAAATGAATAAGAGAATGTTCTATCTGCTAACTGTTCGTTTTCTTCTGTACAGAATAGTAAAATCTATTCATACTAATGACTATATATTTTTAACACATTGCTAAATGCATTGTTACAGAACTCCTTTAGTTATTCGTTGTATGCAGGTTTCATATAAGAAGGGTGCTAGAGTTACTAGAGTTCTAGTGTTTCATGTGTCTGTGTTCAAATTCACTGCTTTATTTACTGGAGATACATACCTGTATCATCTACAGGTAAAGCAGTGTTAGTAGTCACTGAAATAGGACTCAGTTTAGAGATACAGTAATGTACTTGTACTGCATCTGCTTAGCATCACAAAGTGAATAAGATAGTGTTCTATCTACAAACTGTGTGTTTTCCTGCTGTACAAAATTGTAAAATCAATTCATACTCATGATTATATATTTTTAACACATTGCTAAATGCATAGTTACTGAACTCTTAGTTATTCGTTGTATGCGGGTTTCAAATAAGAAGGGTGCTAGAGTTACTAGAGTTCTAGTGTTTCACGTGTCTGTGTTCAAATTCACTGCTTTATTTACAGGAGATACATACCTGTTTCATCTACAGGTAAAGCAGTGTTAGTAGTCACTCAGTTTAGAGATACAGTAATGTACTTGTACTGCTTCTGCTTAGCATTACAAAATGAATAAAAGAATGTTCTATCTACAAACTGTGTGTTTTTCTCCTGTACAAAATAGTAAAATCAATACATACTCATGCCTATGTAGTTTTTATCACATTGCTAAATGCATTGTCATATCAGTCTTTTCTTTATTCGTTGCACGCGGGATTTGTATAAGAGTTGTTTATGTAATTGGAGATCATTTGTTTCACGTGTCTGTTCTTGAATTCATTGCACTGTTTAAGAGTTACATAGCTGTTTGCTCTACAGGGAAACCAGTGTTAGTAGTCATTGAAATATGACTCAGTTTTGAGATACAGTAATATACTTGTACTGCATCTGCTTAGCATCAAAAAGAATGAGAGAATGTTCTATCTACTAACTGTCTGTTTTCTTCTGTACAGAATAGTAAAATCAATTTATACTCATGAGTATATATTTTTAACACATTGCTACATGTATTGTTACATAACTCCTTTAGTTATTCGTTGTATGCGGGTTTCATATAAGAAGGGTGCTAGAGTTACTAGAGTTCCAGTGTTTCACGTGTCAGTGTTCTAATTCACTGCTTTATTTACAGGAGATCCATACCTGTTTCATCTACAGGTAAAGCAGTGTTAGTAGTCACTCAGTTTAGAGAACAGTAATGTACTTGTACTGCATCTGCATAGCATCACAATATGAATAAAAGAATGTTCTATCTACAAACTGTGTGTTTTCCTCTGTACAAAATAGTAAAATCATACTCATGAGTATATATTTTTAACACATTGCTAAATACATTGTTATATTAGTCTTTTCCTTATTTGTTGCATGCGGGTTTTGTCTCTGTTCAAATTCAATGCACTAATTAAAAGAGTTACATAGCTGTTTTATTTACAGGGAAAGCAGTGTTAGTATTTACTGAAATAGGACTCAGTTTAGAGATACAGTAATGTACTTGTACTGTATCTGCTTAGCATCCAAAAATGAATAAGAGAATGTTCTATCTGCTAACTGTCTGTTTTCTTCTGTACAGAATAGTAAAATCTATTCATACTAATGACTATATATTTTTTAACACATTGCTAAATGCATTGTTACAGAACTCCTTTAGTTATTCGTTGTATGCAGGTTTAATATAAGAAGGGTGCTAGAGTTACTAGAGTTCTAGTGTTTCATGTGTCTGTGTTCAAATTCACTGCTTTATTTACAGGAGATACATACCTGTTTCATCTACAGGTAAAGCAGTGTTAGTAGTCACTGAAATAGGACTCAGTTTAGAGATACAGTAATGTACTTGTACTGCATCTGCTTAGCATCACAAAGTGAATAAGATAGTGTTCTATCTACAAACTGTGTGTTTTCTGCTGTACAAAATTGTAAAATCAATTCATACTCATGATTATATATTTTTAACACATTGCTAAATGCATAGTTACTGCAACTCTTAGTTATTCGTTGTATGCGGGTTTCAAATAAGAAGGGTGCTAGAGTTACTAGAGTTCTAGTGTTTCACGTGTCTGTGTTCAAATTCACTGCTTTATTTACAGGAGATACATACCTGTTTCATCTACAGGTAAAGCAGTGTTAGTAGTCACTCAGTTTAGAGATACAGTAATGTACTTGTACTGCATCTGCTTAGCATTACAAAATGAATAAAAGAATGTTCTATCTACAAACTGTGTGTTTTCCCCTGTACAAAATAGTAAAATCAATACATACTCATGCCTATGTATTTTTATCACATTGCTAAATGCATTGTCATATCAGTCTTTTCCTTATTCGTTGCACGCGGGATTTGTATAAGAGTTGTTTATGTAATTGGAGATCATTTGTTTCACGTGTCTGTTCTTGAATTCATTGCACTGTTTAAGAGTTACATAGCTGTTTGCTCTACAGGGAAACCAGTGTTAGTAGTCATTGAAATATGACTCAGTTTTGAGATACAGAAATATACTTGTACTGCATCTGCTTAGCATCAAAAAGAATGAGAGAATGTTCTATCTACTAACTGTCTGTTTTCTTCTGTACAGAATAGTAAAATCAATTTATACTCATGAGTATAAATATATATATTTTTAATTTTTTTAATGGGGTGACATCAATAAATCAGGGTACATACATTCAAAGAAAACATTTCCAGGTTATCTTGTCATTTAGTTATGTTGCATGCCCATCACCCAAAGAGAGATCATCCTCTGCCACCCTCCATCCAGTTCTCTCTGTACCCTTCCCCCTCCCTTCCCCCTCTCCCTCCTTCCCTCCCCCCACCCCCCTTAGCCACCACACTCCTGTTCATGCCTCTCAGTCTCGCTTTTATGTCCCACTAATGTATGGAATCCTGCAGTTCCTGTTTTTTTCTGATTCGCTTATTTCACTGCGCACAATGCTACCAAGACTCCACCATTCCACTATAAGTGATCCAATGTCACCATTTCTCCTAGCTGAATAATATACCATGGTGTATATGTGCCCCGTCTTCTTCATCTAGTCCTCTATTTTTTTACAGTGATTAAAAGCCTTTAAGCAAACTCTTGGCCAATACAGCAAGAATCCATAAATGAGTAGTGTCCTTAACATGTTCCCCAAGTCCAAGTTGGCCCCCTCACCATGCCAAATCCCTGAAAAATGCAACCCAACCACAGTTCAGTCTGTTAGGAGCTGTCACAGGGAGCAGGAGTCCAGGAAAGTTCCCCACAGGAAAAGTCCGTATGGCACTGGAATTGTTGTCACCATTCTATACTTTGCACATCATGTCCAAGTCCCAATGACCACTGCTTCTAGCTGGTAATGATTCAGGTAGACTGGAAAAAGCCATTTGCAGCATGCGTGGATATGGAGCTTCTGTTCTCCTCTGCCTGGAGAGTTGAGACCAGGTTGCTTTTCCCTGGAGCTCTTTGACTGTGGCCTGGTAAAGAGAACCTTGGGATACACTAAGCTGGGTGGCAAAGGTAAATTCATAATACAAGTTGGCAAAAGGAGGAAAGAGAGCTCTAAATTAAGAGTAGGTCCCAGCCTGAAATATGAGTGGGGCATTGAGGTAGGAGGAATAAAGGAATCACTATATATTAAGCAAAGCAGCAGAAAATAGGACTATCAACACCCACAACAGAGATCTTTGAGGGAAGAATAAAGAACCTGACTATTCAGGCAAAACATAGTTAAGTGGCCCTTGTGCAAATGAGATCAGTTTACCTGCTTCTTGGAAGAAATACCCTAGGCTCGTCCACAGTGTCGTAGATGGGGTCGACGGCCCTGGGCACCTTCAGCCTTCAGTGGCAAACCCCAGCATTCTGGGCAAGGTTAGGTCATAGGTGGCTGGAGCAGGCCTGGAAGAGACTGAACCCTCCCTTAGAGGAGCGAGGGGGAAGCCTACCTTCCAGTGTCCCTGTTTCCTCACAGCAGAGGTGTGTAAGCCTGGCAGGCTTTAGCTCAATGACCTTCCTTTCCACTATTGAAGCAGGACCCAGATGGCATCCTATGAGACCCCTTTGGGGTGCTGGAGCCTTTAAGGGTGTATCCTAAAAGCTGGTAGTTCCCCCTGATCTCTATTGGGCTTTCTCTGCCTCTAGGTATTTTAAAAGCCATTCTCAGAAGATCTCGCTGAGGGGTTTGAGGATCCCCATCCGCCTATATAAATCTTTTCCATATATCTGGAGCTATTTGGAAAAAAGACAGAACAGTGTTATTAGCTAGATCTAAAAAGAAGGTAGATTTGGTGTCTCCTGTTCATCAGCTTTCAAAAGAAATGTAAAATTTTTTTTTAAGTTAAAAGCATGATATGGTAGACCCGTCGGAGTCATTGGCCTGGTGTGCAGGATTCCCGGGTTCGATTCCCGGCCAGAGCACACAGGAGAAGCGCCCATCTACCTCTCCACCCCTCCCCCTCTCCCCCCTCCTGGTCCCTCTCCTCCCGCCCACAGCCAAGGCTCCACCGGAGCAAATCCACCCTGGGCACTAAGGATGGCCCCATGGCCTCCGCCCCAGTTGCTAGAATGACTCCGGTTGTAACAGAGCAACATCCCAGATGGGCTGAGCATTCCCCCCTGGTAGGCATGCCAGGTGGATCCCAGTCAGGCTCATGCAGGAGTCTGTCTGCTTGCCTCCCCATCCCCATCCTCAGAAATATACAAAAAATAAATAAATAAAAGAAAAAATACAAAAAAAAATGGGGGGGGGGTCATTCCCTTGTGCTAAAGCACCAGGGAGCATGGAGTGAGCTTGAGTATGTCCTATGAAACATGGAGCTCTATGTTTACATATAAGACTTTGAAGAAGGAGGAACTGCTGAAATAGTTTGTCAGCATTTGTCCCTAAGACAGCAGTCATTATAGTGGGAACACCATACGTAAATATTTGCGGTCTGTCTATAGATTAAGGGGGGAATATGGCCAATGCTGAAAAGCCATGATCTTTGTGCCCCTCCCCTCCCCCAACCCCCTCCCTCTCCTCCCCCCACCCTGTAACCCCAACACTGTTGTTCATGTCTCTGAGTCTCATCTTTATGTCCCACCTATGTGTGGAAACATATAGTTCTTAGTTTTTTCTGATTTACTTCTTTCACTCAGTATAATGTTATCAAGGCCCATCCATGTTGTTGTAAAAGATCCTATGTCATCATTTCTTATGGCTGAGTAGTATTCCATAGTATATATATACCAAAGCTTTTTAATCCACTCATCCTCTGATGGACACTTGGGCTGTTTCCAAATCTTTGCTATTGTGAACAATGCTGCCATAAACATGGGGGTGCATTTCTTCTTTTCAAACAGTGCTATGGTGTTCTTGGGGAATATTCCTACCAGTGGTATAGCTGGGTCAAAAGGCAGTTCGATTTTTAATTTCTTGAGGTATCTCCATACTGTTTTCCACAGTGGCTGCACCAGTCTGCATTCCCACCAGCAGTGCAGGAGGGTTCCCTTTTCTCCACATCCTCGCCAGCACTTATTCTGTGTTGTTTTATTGATGAGCGCCATTCTGTCTGGTGTGAGGTGATATCTCATTGTGGTTTTAATTTGCATTTCTCTAATCATTAATGATGTTGAACATTTTTTCATATGCCTATTGGCCATCTGTGTGTCCTCTTTGGAGAAATGTCTATTCATTTCTTTTGCCCATTTTTGGATTGGATTGTTTGTCTTCCTGGTATTAAGTTTTACAAGTTCTTTATAAATTTTGGTTATTAACCCCTTATCAGACGCTATGTCAAATATATTCTCCCATTGTGTAGTTTGTCTTTTTATTCTGTTCTTATTGTCTTTAGCTGTGCAGAAGCTTTTTAGTTTGATAAAGTCCCATTTGTTTATCCTGTCTTTTATTTCACTTGCCTGTGGAGACAAATCAGCAAATATATTGCTGCGAGAGATGTCAGAGAGCTTACTGCCTATGTTTTCTTCTAAAATGCTTATGGTTTCATGGCTTACATTCAAGTCTTTTATCCATTTTGAGTTTATTTTTGTGAGTGGTGTAAGTTGGTGGTCTAGTTTCATTTTTTTGCAGGTAGCTGTCCAGTTTTCCCAACACCATTTGTTGAAGAGGCTGTCTTTACTCCATTGTATTGTCTTACCTCCTTGTCAAATATCAGTTGTCCATAGAGCTGTGGGTTTATTTCTGAGTTCTCTGTTCTGTTCCATTGATCTATGTGCCTGTTCTTATGCCAGTACCATGCTGTTTTGAGTACAATGGCCTTATAATATAACTTGATATCTGGAAGTGTGATACCTCCCACTTTTTTCTTCCTTTTCAGGATTGCTGAGGCTATTCGTGTTCTTTTTTGGTTCCATATAAATTTTTGGAATATGTGTTCTATGTCTTTGAAGTAAGTCATTGGTATTTTCATTGGTATTGCATTGAATTTATAAATTGCTTTGGGTAATATAGACATTTTAATGATGTTTATTCTTCCTAACCATGAGCACGGTATATGCCTCCACTTATTCGTATCTTCCCTGATTTCTTTTATCAATGTTTTATAATTTTCTTAGTACAAGTCTTTAATCTCCTTGGTTAGATTTATTCCTAGGTACTTTATTTTTTTGGTTGCAATGGTAAAGGGGATTGATTCCCTGATTTCTCTTTCTGACAGTTCATTATTAGTGTATAAAAATGCCTCTGATTTCTGAGTATTGATTTTATATCCTGCCACCTTGCCAAATTCTTTTATCAGGTCTAGTAGTTTTTTGACTGAAACTTTAGGGTTTTCTATATACAATATCATGTCATCTGCAAATAATGATAGTTTTACTTCCTCTTTTCCAATTTGGATGCCTTTTATTTCTTTTTCTTGTCTGATTGCTGTGGCGAGGACTTCCAGAACTATGTTGAATAAGAGTGGTGAAAGGGGGCAACCCTGCCTTGTTCCTGATCTTAAGGGGATAGCTTTTAATTTTTGCCCATTGAGTATTATGTTGGCTGTGGGTTTGTCATAGATGGCCTTTATCATGTTGAGGTATGTTCCCTGTATTCCCACTTTGCTGACAGTTTTGATCATGAATGGGTGCTGGACTTTATCAAATGCTTTTTCTGCATCTATTGAAATTATCATGTGGTTTTTCTCCTTTCTTTTGTTTATGTGATGAATCACATTGATTGATTTGCGAATATTGTACCAGCCTTGCCTCCCAAGAATAAATCCTACTTGATCATGGTGTATGATTTTTTCCATATATTGCTGGATCCGGTTTGCTAATATTTTATTGAGGATTTTTGCATCTAAGTTCATCAGGGATATTGGCCTATAATTTTCTTTTTTTGTGTTGTCTTTGCCTGGTTTTGGAATCAGAATTATGCTCGCCTCATAAAAGGAGTTTGGAAGTCTTCCTTCCTCTTGAATTTTTTGAAATAGCTTGAGAAGGATAGGAGTTAGTTCTTCTTTGAATATTTGGTAGAATTCACTTGTGAAGCCATCAGGCCCAGGACTTTTCTTTTTTGGGAGTTTTTTGATAGCTGTTTCAATCTCATTTGTTGTAATTGGTCTGTTTAGGTTTTCTGATTCTTCCAAATTGATTTTTGGAAGATTATATGATTCAAGGAATTTGTCCATTTCATCTAGGTTGTCTAGTTTTTTGGCGTACAGTTCTTCATAGTATTTTCTTACAATATTTTGTATTTCTGTTGTGTCAGTTGTTATTTCTCCACTCTCGTTTCTAATTTTATTTATTTGAGTCCTCTCTCTTTTTTTCTTGGTGAGTCTTGTTAAGGGTTCATCGATCTTGTTTACCTTTTCAAAGAACCAGCTCCTGGTTTCATTGATCCTCTGTATTGTTTCTTTAGCCTCTATGTCACTTATTTCTGCTCTGATCTTTATTATTTCTTTCCTTCTACTAGCTCTGGGCTTTACTTGCTGTTCTTTTTCTAGTTCTTTTAGATGCAGGGTTAAGTTGTTAATTTGAGCTTTTTCTAGCTTCTTGAGGTATGCCTGTAATGCTATAAACTTCCCTCTCAGGACTGCTTTTGCTGTGTCCCATAAATTTTGAGTTGATGTATGCTCATTATCGTTTGTTTCTAGGAATTTTTTAATTTCTTCTTAGATCTCAATGTTAACCCATTCATTGTTTAATAACGTGCTATTTAGTTTCCAAGTGTTTGAATGTTTTTCAATTTTTCTATTGTGGTTGATTTCTAGTTTAATGCCATTGTGATCAGAGAAAGTGTTCGATATGATTTCAATCTTCTTAAATTTGTTGAGCCCGCTTTTGTGCCCTAACATGTGGTCTATTCTAGAGAATGTCCCATGAGCGCTTGAAAAGAATGTATATTCTGTTCTTTTAGGGTGAAAGGTTCTGAAGATATCTATTAAATCGAGTTCATCTAATATGTCCTTTAAGTCTGCTGTTTCTTTGTTAATTTTCTTTCTTGAGGACCTATCTAATGATGTTAATGGGGTATTGAAATCTCCTACTATTATAGTATTGCTGTTGATCTCGCCCTTTAAGTCTATCAAAGTCTGCTTTATATATTTAGGTGCTCCAATATTAGGTGCGTAGATATTTATAATGGTTATATCTTCCTTTTGGATTGCTCCCTTTATCATTATGTAGTGACCTTCTTTATCTCTAACTATGGTCTTTGTTCTAAAGTCCATTTTGTCTGATATAAGTATTGCTACCCCAGCTTTTTTTTCATTTCCATTTGCGTGAAATATTTTTTTCCATCCTTTCATCTTCAGTCTGTGTGCATCTTTTGATTTAAGGTGTGTCTCTTGTAGACAGCATATGTATGGGTCCTGTTTTCTTATCCACGCAGCTACCCTATGTCTCTTGATCGGATCATTTAATCCATTATCATTTAAGGTTATTACTGATATGTAATTGTTTATTGCCATTTTTTTCTTTAAAACTGTTTTTCTCTTTTGCTATATTCTTTTTTTCCTTTGATCTGTTTACCACAGGTCCCTTAGCATTTCTTGCAGCCTTGGTTTGGTTGTAGTGAAATCCTTTAGTTTTTTTTTTGTCTGTAAAGCTTTTTATTTCTCCTTCAATTTTAAATGATAGCCTTGCTGGATAAAGTAGTCTTGGTTGTAGGTTCTTGTTCTGCATTACTTTGAATATTTCTTGCCATTCCCTTCTGGCCTCAAGTGTTTCTGTTGAGAAGTCAGAAGTCATCCTTATGGGGGCTCCTTTGTAGGTGATTGTCTTTTTTTTCTCTAGCAGCTTTTAATATTTTCTCTTTATCATTTAGCTTTGGTAATTTAATTATGATGTGTCTTGGTGTTGGTTTCTTTGGATTTCTCCTTAATGGAGTTCTCTGTGCTTCCTGAACATGTGAAATATTTTCCTGCCTTAATTGGGGGAAGTTTTCCGCTATAATATGTTTGAACAAAGTCTCTATCCCTTGTTCTTTCTCTTCTTCTTCAGGAACCCCTATGATGCGGATGTTATTTCTCTTCATGTTGTCACAGAGCTCTCTTAGAGTTTCCTCAGACTTTTTGAGTCTCTTTTCTTTTTTCTGCAATGCTTCCATGCCTTTATTTATTGTGTCCTCTAACTCACTGATTCGATTCTCTGCTTCATCCATCCTGCTTTTAATTCCTTCCATTGTATTCTTTATTTCAGATATTGTATTTGTCATTTCTGTCTGATTCTTTTTTATTATTTCAATGTCCTTTTTTATATTTGTTATCTCTTTATTTAGGTTTTCGTAATGGCCATCTATGGTGGTTCTAATATCTTTGAGCATCCTAACAATCGTTATTTTAAACTCTGCATCTGGTAATTTGGTTATATCTGATTCACTTAGGTCCTTTTCTGGAGATTTCTCTTGGTTTATTTGTGTTTTATTTCTCTGCCTTTGCATTTTCTCTTCACGAGAGTGGCTGTGATCACGTGCTCAGGTGCACAAGGGTTGGTGGCCTTGGCCTTTGCCCCGCCCCCGTGTGTGATGTTATGCTCAGTCCTGAGGGCACTGGCGAACACCTTTGCTCAGCTGCGGGTCTCCGCCTGTTTCCGAGCTTTCGCCCTGCCTTTGCAGGATGAACCCACTCAAGGAACAGCTGCTAGCTTTGGCTCTACCACCAGGAAAGGCTGCGTGCCCAAGCTCAGCTTTGTAGCGGAACTCCGCCTCTTCTGGGCTTTTGGCTCCACCCCCGCGGGAGGAGCCTGCTACCAAGTCAGACCGCAAGCCTGGGTTGCACAGGCGGGGCAGGGATGTGCCCCTCTGCCCTTGCTCCGGGGCTGGTTTCTACCCTTTCTGGGTTTCCCGCCCTTCTCCCGGAGGCTGGATTACAGGCTGCCGGCAGCTGAGCTTAGCCGCTTTTGCACGCCCCCTTCTCCCTAGCCGGGCAAGATTGAGCTCACACCTGAGCCCACTGGTGGCCAGCCGGCTTCCGCCCCTGCCAGCAGAACCGCGCTTTTGTCTCCTGCTGCCGCCCGCTCTCCGGTGCGCTCTCAGCCCTGTGGGTGGGGGCGTTGCAGCTCGGACCCTAAGACTCACTACCCTAGACCCGAAAGCTCCCTCCTTCTATGCGACTCTGCTCTGAATGCCGCGGGGGAGCTTGTATGGCTGCTCTCCTGCTTCCCTTTGCTGGTATTGCTGTTTCCGGGGGAAATATTCACTTCAGCTTTGGGGAGTGACTCATCCCAGGGGTTAGCGTGGCTATCTCCCAAAAATGTTTCTCTCTATGCCTCCTAGGTTGCACTCTCTTCCTGTTACTGTGGTTCTCTCCCCTGTCCCTCCGTCTCCAGGAGCCCCGGGTGAGTGTTGGTGAGAGAGATGTTCTGGTGGTCCCTTTAAGAAGGATCCTGGGTCTGAGAAATCAGACTCTCTCACAAACAGTATCCTGACTTGTTTCCAGCTAAATACTGTACTTATGCTTCTTCTGGGCTCTGGGGCTGCAGGCTGGGGCTTTGTTCCTGGGGCTCAGGGCCCTTTCCCCTTTGCTAAACTCACTTCCCGCCACGCCAGGCTCTCCCTGCTGCTGTTCGCTCCAAGAAGCTGGGCAGCCCTCTCCGCGTTTCCGCATTGCCTACCAGTCTCTGGGTGGCTTCTTCAGCATTCCTGGGTTGAAGAGTCCTTTTAGTTTAGTCCAAAGTTGGTTTTTCCAGTTGATAGTTCATTAAATTAGTTTGTAATCCACATTGGTTCTGGGAGGTAGATACTGGTACGTTCGCCTACTCCAGCGCCATCTTGTCTCTCATCATGAGTATATATTTTTAACACATTGCTAAATGTATTGTTACATAACTCCTTTAGTTATTCGTTGTATGCGGGTTTCATATAAAAAGGGTACTAGAGTTACTAGAGTTCCAGTGTTTCACGTGTCTGTGTTCTAATTCACTGCTTTATTTACAGGAGATCCATACGTGTTTAATCTACAGGTAAAGCCGTGTTAGTAGTCACTCTGTTTAGAGAACAGTAATGTATTTGTTCTGCATCTGCATAGCATCACAATATGAATAAAAGAATGTTCTATCTACAAACTGTGTGTTTTCCTCTGTACAAAATAGTAAAATCATACTCATGAGTATATATTTTTAACACATTGCTAAATACATTGTTATATTAGTCTTTTCCTTATTTGTTGCATGCGGGTTTTGTCTCTGTTCAAATTCAATGCACTAATTAAAAGAGTTACATAGCTGTTTTATTTACAGTGAAAGCAGTGTTAGTATTTACTGAAATAGGACTCAGTTTAGAGATACAGTAATGTACTTGTACTGTATCTGCTTAGCATCCAAAAATGAATAAGAGAATGTTCTATCTGCTAACTGTCTGTATTCTTCTGTACAGAATAGTAAAATCTATTCATACTAATGACTATATATTTTTAACACATTGCTAAATGCATTGTTACAGAACTCCTTTAGTTATTCGTTGTATGCAGGTTTCATATAAGAAGGGTGCTAGAGTTACTAGAGTTCTAGTGTTTCATGTGTCTGTGTTCAAATTCACTGCTCTATTTACAGGAGATACATAACTGTTTCATCTACAGGTAAAGCAGTGTTAGTAGTCACTGAAATAGGACTCAGTTTAGAGATACAGGAATGTACTTGTACTGCATCTGCTTAGCATCACAAAGTGAATAAGATAGTGTTCTATCTACAAACTGTGTTTTTCCGCTGTACAAAATTGTAAAATCAATTCATACTCATGATTATATATTTTTAACACATTGCTAAATGAATAGTTACTGAACTCTTAATTATTCGTTGTATGCGGGTTTCAAATAAGAAGGGTGCTAGAGTTACTAGATTTCTAGTGTTTCACGTGTCTGTGTTCAAATTCACTGCTTTATTTATAGGAGATACATACCTGTTTCATCTACAGGTAAAGCAGTGTTAGTACTCACTCAGTTTAGAGATACAGTAATGTACTTGTACTGCATTTGCTTAGCATTACAAAATGAATAAAAAATGTTCTATCTACAAACTGTGAGTTTTCCCCTGAACAAAATAGTAAAATCAATACATACTCATGCCTATGTATTTTTATCACATTGCTAAATGCATTGTCATATCAGTCTTTTCCTTATTCTTTGTACGCGGGATTTCTTTAAGAGTTGTTTACGTAATTGGAGATCATTTGTTTCACGTGTCTGTTCTTGAATTCATTGCACTGTTTAAGAGTTACATAGCTGTTTGCTCTACATGGAAACCAGAGTTAGTAGTCATTGAAATATGACTCAGTTTTGAGATAGAGTAATATACTTGTACTGCATCTGCTTAGCATCAAAAGAATGAGAGAATGTTCTATCTACTAACTGTCTGTTTTCTCCAGTACAGAATAGTAAAATCAATCTATACTCATGAGTATTTATTTTTAACACATTGCTAAGTGCATTGTTACATAACTCCTTTAGTTATTCCTTGTATGTGGGTTTCATATAAGAAGGGTGCTAGAGTTACTAGAGTTCCAGTGTTTCACGTGTCAGTGTTCTATTTCACTGCTTTATTTACAGGAGATCCATACCTGTTTCATCTATAGGAAAAGCAATGTTAGTAGTCACTGAAATAGGTCTCAGTTTAGAGATACAGTAATGTACTTGTACAGCATCTGCGTAGCATCACAAAAAGAATAAGAGAGTGTTCTATCTATCTACTGTCTCTTTTGTTCTGTACAAAATAGTAAAATCAATTCATACTCATGACTATATATTTTGAACTCTTTGCTAAATTAACACATTACTAAATGCATTGTTACTTAACTCTTTTAGTTACTCGTTGTATGCAGGTTTCATATAAGAAGGGTGCTAGAGATTCTAGAGTTCTAGTGTTTCACGAGTCTGTGTTCAATTTCACTGCTTTATTTACAGGAGATACATACCTGTTTCATCTTCAGGTAAAGCAGTGTTAGAAGTGACTCAGTTCAGAGATACAGTAATGTACTTGTACAGCATCTGCATAGCATCACAAAAAGAATAAGAGAGTGTTCTATCTACCTAATGTCTCTTTTGTTCTGTACGAAATAGTAAAATCAATTCATACTCATGACTATATATTTTGAACTCTTTGTTAAATTAACACGTTGCTAAGTGCATTGTTACTTAACTCTTTTAGTTATTCGTTGTATACGGGTTTCATATAAGAAGGATGCTAGAGATACTAGAGTTCTAGTGTTTCACGTGTCTGTGTTCATATTCACTGCTTTATTTACAGGAGATACATATCTGTTTCAACTACAGGTAAAGCCGTGTTAGTAGTCACTGAGTTTAGAGAATAGTAATGTACTTGTACTGCATCTGCATAGCTTCACAATATGAATAAAAGAATGTTCTATCTACAAACTGTGTGTTTTCCTCTGTACAAAATAGTAAAATCATACTCATGAGTATATAATTTTAACACATTGCTAAATACATTGTTATATTAGACTTTTCCTTATTTGTTGCATGAGGGTTTTGTCTCTGTTCAAATTCAATGCACTAATTAAAAGAGTTACATAGCTGTTTTATTTACAGTGAAAGCAGTGTTAGTATTTACTGTAATAGGACTCAGTTTAGAGATACAGTAATGTACTTGTACTGTATCTGCTTAACATCCAAAAATGAATAAGATAATATTCTATCTGCTAACTGTCTCTTTTCTTCTGTACAGAATGGTAAAATCTATTCATATTAATGACTATATATTTTTAACACATTGCTAAATGCATTGTTACAGAACTTTTTAGTTATTCATTGTATGCAGGTTTCATATAAGAAGGGTGCTAGAGTTACTAGAGTTCTAGAGTTTCATGTGTCTGTGTTCAAATTCACTGCTCTATTTACAGGAGATACATACCTGTTTCATCTACAGGTAAAGCAGTGTTAGTAGTCACTGAAATAGGACTCAGTTTAGAGATACAGGAATGTACTTGTACTGCATCTGCTTAGCATCACAAAGTGAATAAGATAGAGTTCTATCTACAAACTGTGTGTTTTCTGCTGCACAAAATGGTAAAATCAATTCATACTCATGATTATATATTTTTAACACATTGCTAAATGCATAGTTACTGAACTCTTAGTTATTCGTTGTATGCGGGTTTCAAATAAGAATGGTGCTAGAGTTACTAGAGTTCTAGTGTTTCACGTGTCTGTGTTCTAATTCACTGCTTTATTTACAGGATATACATACCTGTTTCATCTACAGGTAAAGCAGTGTTAGTAGTCACTCAGTTTAGAGATACAGTAATGTACTTGTACTGCATCTGCTTAGCATTACAAAATAAATAAATGAATGTTCTATCTACAAACTGTGTGTTTTCCCCTGAACAAAATAGTAAAATCAATACATACTCATGCCTATGTATTTTTATCACATTGCTAAATGCATTGTCATATCAGTCTTTTCCTTATTCTTTGCACGCGGCATTTGTATAAGAGTTGTTTATGTAATTGGAGATCATTTGTTTCACATGTCTGTTCTTGAATTCATTGCACTGTTTAAGAGTTACATAGCTGTTTGCTCTACAGGGAAACCAGTGTTAGTAGTCATTGAAATATGACTCAGTTTTGAGATACAGTAATATACTTGTACTTCATCTGCTTAGCATCAAAAAGAATGAAAGAATGTTCTATCTACTAACTGTCTGTTTTGTTCTGTACAGAATAGTAAAATCAATTTATACTCATGAGTATATATTTTTAACACATTGCTACATGTATTGTTACATAACTCCATTAGGTATTCGTTGTATGTGGGTTTTATATAAGAAGGGTGCTAGAGTTACTAGAGTTCCAGTGTTTCACGTGTCAGTGTTCTAATTAACTGCTTTACTTACAGGAGATACATAACTGTTTCATCTACAGGGAAAGCCGTGTTAGTAGTCACTCAGTTTAGAGAACAGTAATGTACTTGTACTGCATCTGCATAGCATCACAATATGAATAAAAGAATGCTCTATCTACATACTGTGTGTTTTCCTCTCTACAAAATAGTAAAATCATACTCATGAGTATATATTTTAACACATTGCTAAATACATAGTTATATTAGTATTTTCCTTATTTGTTGCATGCGGGTTTTGTCTCTGTTCAAATTCAATGCACTAATTAAAAGTGTTACATAGCTGTTTTTTTACATGGAAAGCAGTGTTAGTATTTACTGAAATAGGAATCAGTTCAGAGATACAGTAATGTACTTGTACTGCATCTGCATAGCATCACAATATGAATAAAAGAATGCTCTATCTAGAAACTGTGTGTTTTCCTCTCTACAAAATAGTAAAATCATACTCATGAGTATATATTTTTAACACATTGCTAAATGAATAGTTACTGAACTCTTAATTATTCTTTGTATGCGGGTTTCAAATAAGAAGGGTGCTAGAGTTACTAGATTTCTAGTGTTTCAAGTGTCTGTGTTCAAATTCACTGCTTTATTTATAGGAGATACATACCTGTTTCATCTACAGGTAAAGCAGTGTTAGTACTCACTCAGTTTAGAGATACAGTAATGTACTTGTACTGCATCTGCTTAGCATTACAAAATGAATAAAAAATGTTCTATCTACAAACTGTGAGTTTTCCCCTGAACAAAATAGTAAAATCAATACATACTCATGCCTATGTATTTTTATCACATTGCTAAATGCATTGTCATATCAGTCTTTTCCTTATTCTTTGTACGCGGGATTTCTTTAAGAGTTGTTTATGTAATTGGAGATCATTTGTTTCACGTGTCTGTTCTTGAATTCATTGCACTGTTTAAGAGTTACATAGCTGTTTGCTCTACATGGAAACCAGAGTTAGTAGTCATTGAAATATGACTCAGTTTTGATATACAGTAATATACTTGTACTGCATCTGCTTAGCATCAAAAGAATGAGAGAATGTTCTATCTACTAACTGTCTGTTTTTTCCTGTACAGAATAGTAA
This sequence comes from Saccopteryx bilineata, assembly GCF_036850765.1. NCBI lineage: Eukaryota > Metazoa > Chordata > Mammalia > Chiroptera > Emballonuridae > Saccopteryx > Saccopteryx bilineata. The sequence continues at coordinate 8,003 of NW_027095630.1, read as the reverse complement.
AATCAATCTATACTCATGAGTATATATTTTTAACACATTGCTAAGTGCATTGTTACATAACCCCTTTAGTTATTTCGTGAATGCGGGTTTCATATAAGAAGGGTGCTAGAGTTACTAGAGTTCCAGTGTTTCACATGTCAGTGTTCTATTTCACTGCTTTATTTACAGGAGATCCATACCTGTTTCATCTATAGGAAAAGCAATGTTAGTAGTCACTGAAATAGGTCTCAGTTTAGAGATACAGTAATGTACTTGTACAGCATCTGCGTAGCATCACAAAAAGAATAAGAGAGTGTTCTATCTATCTACTGTCTCTTTTGTTCTGTACAAAATAGTAAAATCAATTCATACTCATGACTATATATTTTGAACTCTTTGCTAAATTAACACGTTGCTAAATGCATTGTTACTTAACTCTTTTAGTTACTCGTTGTATGCAGGTTTCATATAAGAAGGGTGCTAGAGATTCTAGAGTTCTAGTGTTTCACGAGTCTGTGTTCAATTTCACTGCTTTATTTACAGGAGATACAAACCTGTTTCATCTTCAGGTAAAGCAGTGTTAGAAGTGACTCAGTTCAGAGATACAGTAATGTACTTGTACAGCATCTGCATAGCATCACAAAAAGAATAAGAGAGTGTTCTATCTACCTAATGTCTCTTTTGTTCTGTACGAAATAGTAAAATCAATTCATACTCATGACTATATATTTTGAACTCTTTGTTAAATTAACACGTTGCTAAGTGCATTTTTACTTAACTCTTTTAGTTATTCGTTGTATACGGGTTTCATATAAGAAGGATGCTAGAGATACTAGAGTTCTAGTGTTTCACGTGTCTGTGTTCATATTCACTGCTTTATTTACAGGAGATACATATCTGTTTCAACTACAGGTAAAGCCGTGTTAGTAGTCACTGAGTTTAGAGAATAGTAATGTACTTGTACTGCATCTGCATAGCTTCACAATATGAATAAAAGAATGTTCTATCTACAAACTGTGTGTTTTCCTCTGTACAAAATAGTAAAATCATACCCATGAGTATATAATTTTAACACATTGCTAAATACATTGTTATATTAGACTTTTCATTATTTGTTGCATGAGGGTTTTGTCTCTGTTCAAATTCAATGCACTAATTAAAAGAGTTACATAGCTGTTTTATTTACAGTGAAAGCAGTGTTAGTATTTACTGTAATAGGACTCAGTTTAGAGATACAGTAATGTACTTGTACTGTATCTGCTTAACATCCAAAAATGAATAAGAGAATGTTCTATCTCCTAACTGTCTCTTTTCTTCTGTACAGAATAGTAAAATCTATTCATACTAATGACTATATATTTTTAACACATTGCTAAATGCATTGTTACAGAACTCTTTAGTTATTCATTGTATGCAGGTTTCATATAAGAAGGGTGCTAGAGTTACTAGAGTTCTAGAGTTTCATGTGTCTGTGTTCAAATTCACTGCTCTATTTACAGGAGATACATACCTGTTTCATCTACAGGTAAAGCAGTGTTAATAGTCACTGAAATAGGACTCAGTTTAGAGATACAGGAATGTACTTGTACTGCATCTGCTTAGCATCACAAAGTGAATAAGATAGAGTTCTATCTACAAACTGTGTGTTTTCCGCTGCACAAAATGGTAAAATCAATTCATACTCATGATTATATATTTTTAACACATTGCTAAATGCATAGTTACTGAACTCTTAGTTATTCATTGTATGTGGGTTTCAAATAAGAATGGTGCTATAGTTACTAGAGTTCTAGTGTTTCACGTGTCTGTGTTCTAATTCACTGCTTTATTTACAGGATATACATACCTGTTTCATCTACAGGTAAAGCAGTGTTAGTAGTCACTCAGTTTAGAGATACAGTAATGTACTTGTACTGCATCTGATTAGCATTACAAAATAAATAAAAGAATGTTCTATCTACAAACTGTGTGTTTTCCCCTGAACAAAATAGTAAAATCAATACATACTCATGCCTATGTATTTTTATCACATTGCTAAATGCATTGTCATATCAGTCTTTTCCTTATTCGTTGCACGCGGCATTTGTATAAGAGTTGTTTATGTAATTGGAGATCATTTGTTTCACGTGTCTGTTCTTGAATTCATTGCACTGTTTAAGAGTTACATAGCTGTTTGCTCTACAGGGAAACCAGTGTTAGTAGTCATTGAAATATGACTCAGTTTTGAGATACAGTAATATACTTGTACTTCATCTGCTTAGCATCAAAAAGAATGAAAGAATGTTCTATCTACTAACTGTCTGTTTTCTTCTGTACAGAATAGTAAAATCAATTTATACTCATGAGTATATATTTTTAACACATTGCTACATGTATTGTTACATAACTCCATTAGGTATTCGTTGTATGTGGGTTTTATATAAGAAGGGTGCTAGAGTTACTAGAGTTCCAGTGTTTCACGTGTCAGTGTTCTAATTAACTGCTTTACTTACAGGAGATACATACCTGTTTCATCTACAGGTAAAGCCGTGTTAGTAGTCACTCAGTTTAGAGAACAGTAATGTACTTGTACTGCATCTGCATAGCATCACAATATGAATAAAAGAATGCTCTATCTACATACTGTGTGTTTTCCTCTCTACAAAATAGTAAAATCATACTCATGAGTATATATTTTAACACATTGCTAAATACATAGTTATATTAGTATTTTCCTTATTTGTTGCATGCGGGTTTTGTCTCTGTTCAAATTCAATGCACTAATTAAAAGAATTACATAGCTGTTTTTTTACATGGAAAGCAGTGTTAGTATTTACTGAAATAGGAATCAGTTCAGAGATACAGTAATGTACTTGTACTGCATCTGCATAGCATCACAATATGAATAAAAGAATGCTCTATCTACATACTGTGTGTTTTCCTCTCTACAAAATAGTAAAATCATACTCATGAGTATATATTTTTAACACATTGCTAAATACATAGTTATATTAGTATTTTCTTTATTTGTTGCATGCGGGTTTTGTCTCTGTTCAAATTCAATGCACTAATTAAAAGTGTTACATAGCTGTTTTTTTACATGGAAAGCAGTGTTAGTATTTACTGAAATAGGAATCAGTTTAGAGATACAGTAATGTACTTTTACTGTATCTGCTTAACATCCAAAATTGAATAAGAGAATGTTCTATCTGTTAACTGTGTGTTTTGTTCTGTACAGAATTGTAAAATCTATTCATACTAATGACTATATATTTTTAACACATTGCTAAATGTATTGTTACAGAACTCCTTTCGTTATTCGTTGTATTCAGGATTAATATAAGAAGAGTGCTAGAGTTACTAGAGTTTTAGTGTTTCATGTGTCTGTGTTCAAATTCACTGCTTTATTTACAGGAGATACATACCTGTTTCATCTACAGGTAAAGCAGTGTTAGTAGTCACTGAAATAGGACTCAGTTTAGAGATAAAGTAATGTTCTTGTACTGCATCTGCTTAGCATCACAAAGTGAATAAGATAGTGTTCTATCTACAAACTGTGTGTTTTCCGCTGTACAAAATTGTAAAATCAATTCATACTCATGATTATATATTTTTAACACATTGCTAAATGCATAGTTACTGAACTCTTATTTATTCGTTGTATGCGGGTTTCAAATAAGAATGGTGCTAGAGTTACTAGAGTTCTAGTGTTTCACGTGTCTGTGTTCAAATTCACTGCTTTATTTACAGGAGATACGTACCTGTTTCATCTACAGGTAAAGCAGTGTTAGTAGTCACTCAGTTTAGAGATACAGTAATGTACTTGTACTGCTTCTGCTTAGCATTACAAAATGAATAAAAGAATGTTCTATCTACAAACTGTGTGTTTTCCCCTGTACAAAATAGTAAAATCAATACACACTCATGCCTATGTATTTTTATCGCATTGCTAAATGCATTGTCATATCAGTCTTTCTTTATTTGTTGCACGCGGGATTTGTATAAGAGTTGTTTATGTAATTGGAGATCATTTGTTTCACATGTCTGTTCTTAAATTCATTGCACTATTTAAGAGTTACATAGCTGTTTGCTCTACAGGGAAACCAGTGTTAGTAGTCATTGAAATATGACTCAGTTTTGAGATACAGTAATATACTTGTACTGCATATGCTTAGCATCAAAAAGAATGAGGGAATATTCTATCTATTAACTGTCTGTTTTCTTCTGTACTGAATAGTAAAATCAATTTATACTCATGAGTATATATTTTTAACACATTGCTAAATGTATTGTTACATAACTCCTTTAGGTATTTGTTGTATGCGGTTTTCATATAAGAAGGGTGCTACAGGTAATAGAGTTCCAGTGTTTCACGTGACAGTGTACTAATTCACAGCTTTATTTACAGGAGATCCATACCTCTTTCTTCTACAGGTAATGCAATGTTAGTAGTCACTGAAATAGGTCTCAGTTTAGAGATACAGTAATGTACTTGTACAGCATCTGCTTAGCATCACAAAAAGAATAAGAGAGTGTTATATCTACCTACTGTCCCTTTTGTTTTGTACAAAATAATAAAATTAATTCATACTCATAACTATCTATTTTGAACTCTTTGCTAAATTAACACGTTGCTAAATGCATTGTTACTTAACTCTTTTAGTTATTCGTTGTATGCGGGTTTAATATAAGAAGGGTTCTAGAGATACTAGAGTTCTAGGGTTTTACGTGTTTGTGTTCAAATTCACTGCTTTATTTACAGGAGATACATACTTGTTTATTCTACAGGTAAAGCCGTGTTAGTAGTCACTCAGTTTAGAGAACAGTAATGTACTTGTACTGCATCTGCATAGCTTCACAATATGAATAAAAGAATGTCCTATCTAAAAACTGTGTGTTTTCCCCTGTACAAAATAAAAAATCAATACATACTGATGCCTATGTATTTTTATCACATTGCTATATGCATTGTCATATCAGTTTTTCTTTATTCGTTGCACACGGGATTTGTATAAGAGTTGTTTATGTAATTGGAGATCATTTGTTTCACGTGTCTGTTCTTGAATTTATTGCACTGTTTAAGAGTAACATAGCTCTTTGCTCTACAGGAAAACCAGTGTTAGTAGTCATTGAAATATGACTCAGTTTTGAGATAGAGTAATATACTTGTACTGCATCTGATTAGAATAAAAAAGAATGAGAGAATGTTTTATCTACTAACTGTCTTTTTACTTCTGTACAGAATAGAAAAATCAATTTATACTCATGAGTAAGTATTTTTAACACATTGCTAAATGTATTGTTACATAACTACTTTAGTTCTTCATTGTATGCGGGTTTCATTTAAGAAGGGTGATAGAGTTACTAGAGTTCCAGTGTTTCACGTTTCAGTGTTCTAATTCACTGCTTTATTTACAGGAGATCCATACCTGTTTCATCTACAGGTAATGCAATGTTAGTAGTCACTGAAATAGGTCTCAGTTTAGAGATACAGTAATGTACTTGTACAGCATCTTCTTAGCATCACAAAAAGAATAAGAGCGTGTTATATCTACCTACTGTTACTTTTTTTCTGTACAAAATAGTAAAATCAATTCATACTCATGACAATATATTTTGAACTCTTTGCTAAATTAACACGTTGCTAAATGCATTGTTACTTTACTCTTTTAGTTATTCATTGTATGCGGGTTTCATATAAGAAGGCGGCTAGGGTTACTAGAGTTCTAGTGTTTCTCGTGTCTCTGTTCATATTCACTGCTTTATTTACAGGAGATACATACCTGTTTCATCTACAGGTAAAGCAGTGTTAGCAGTCACTCAGTTTAGAGAACAGTAATGTACTTGTACTGCATCTGCTTAGCAACACAAAATGAATAAAAGAATGTTCTATCTAAAAACTGTCTGTTTTTCCCTGTACAGAATAGTAAAATCAATACATACTCATGCCTATGTATTTTTATCACATTGCTAAATGCATTGTCATATCAGTCTTTTTTTTATTCGTTGCACGCGGCATTTTTATAAGAAATAAGTAATTGGAGATCATTTGTTTCACGTGTCTGTTTTCGAATTCATTGCACTATTTAAGAGTTACATAGCTGTATGCTCTACAGGGAAACAAGTGTTAGTAGTCATTGAAATATAACTCAGTTTTGAGATACAGTAATATACATGTACTGCATCTGCTTGGCATCAAAAAGAATGAGAAAATGTTCTATATACTGTCTGTTTTCTTCTGTACAGAATAGTAAAATCTATTCGTACTAATGACTATATATTTTTAACACATTGCTAAATGCATTGTTACAGAACTCCTTTAGTTATTAGTTGTATGCAAGTTTCATATAAGAAGGGTGCTAGAGTTACTAGAGTTATAGTGTTTCATGTGTCTGTGTTCAAATTCATTGCTTTATTTACAGGAGATCCATACCTGTTTCATCTACAGGTAATGCAATGTTAGTAGTCACTGAAATAGGTCTCAGTTTAGAGATACAGTAATGTACTTGTACAGCATCTTCTTAGCATCACAAAAAGAATATGAGAGTGTTATATCTACCTACTGTCACTTTTTTTCTGTACAAAATAGTAAAATCAATTCATACTCATGACAATATATATTGAACTCTTTGCTAAATTAACTCGTTGCTAAATGCATTGTTACTTTACTCTTTTAGTTATTCGTTGTATGCGGGTTTCATATAAGAAGGGGGCTAGGGTTACTAGAGTTCTAGTGTTTCTCGTGTCTCTGTTCATATTCACTGCTTTATTTACAGGAGATACATACCTGTTTCATCTACAGGTAAAGCAGTGTTAGCAGTCACTCAGTTTAGAGAACAGTAATGTACTTGTACTGCATCTGCTTAGCAACACAAAATGAATAAAAGAATGTTCTATCTACAAACTGTGTGTTTTCCCCTGTACAAAATAGTAAAATCAATACATACTCATACTTATGTATTTTTATCACATTGCTAAATGCATTGTCATATCAGTCTTTTCCTTATTCGTTGCACGCGGGATTTGTATAAGAGTTGTTTATGTAATTGGAGATCATTTGTTTCACGTGTCTGTTCTTGAATTCATTGCACTGTTTAAGAGTTACATAGCTGTTTGCTCTACAGGGAAATCAGTGTTAGTAGTCATTGAAATATGACTCAGTTTTGAGATACAGGAATATACTTGTACTGCATCTGCTTAGCATCAAAAAAATGAGAGAATGTTCTATCTACTAACTGTCTGTTTTCTTCTGTACAGAATAGTAAAATCAATTTATACTCATGAGTATATATTTTTAACACATTGCTAAATGTATTGTTGCATAACTATTTTAGTTATTCGTTGTATGCGGGTTTCATATAAGAAGGGTGCTACAGTTACTAGAGTTCCAGTGTTTCACGTGTCAGTGTTCAAATTCACTGCTTTATTTACAGGAGATCCATACGTGTTTAATCTACAAGTAAAGCAGTGTTATTAGTCACTCTGTTTAGAAAACAGTAATGTACTTGTACTGATTCTGCATAGCATCACAATATGAATAAAAGAATGGTCTATCTACAAACTGTGTGTTTTCCTCTGTAGAAAATAGTAAAATCGTACTCATGAGTATATATTTTTAACACATTGCTAAATGTATAGTTACATAACTCATTTAGGTATTCTTTGTATGCGGGTTTCATATAAAAAGGATGCTAGAGTTTCTAGAGTTCCAGTGTTTCATGTGTCAATGTTTTAATTCACTGCTTTATTTACAGGAGATACATACCTGTTTCATCTACAGGTAAAGCAATGTTAGTAGTCACTGAAATAGGTCTCAGTTTAGAGATAATGTAACGTACTTGTACAGCATCTGCTTAGCATCACAAAAAGAATAAGAGAGTGTTCTATCTACCTACTGTCTCTTTTGTTCTGTACAAAATACTAAAATAAATTCATACTCATGACTATATATTTTGAACTCTTTGCTAAATTAACACGTTGCTAAATACATTGTTACTTAACTCTTTTATTTATTCAGTGTATGCGGGCTTCATATATGAAGGGTG
>NW_027095629.1:0-26851 GCF_036850765.1 Saccopteryx bilineata | reverse complement strand
CATGATCAGATTTGCATTTCAGAATATTGCTGGCCCTGGACACATAGTTCAGTGGATAAAGTGTCATCCTAGTGCACTGAGGTCATGGGTTTGATCCCTAATCAGGGCATGTGCAAGCAACAGTGAATACACAACTAAATGGAATGACTGGATGGAACAACAAGTTGATGCTTCTCTTTCTCTCCCATACCCTTTCCTCTCTCTCTTTCAAGTCAATGGGGGGAAAAAGAATACTAAAAGATGGGCTGACAATTAAAGGAGCAAGAGTAGCAGGCATAGAGCATCAAGGAAGCTCTCACAGGAGTCCTGATGAGAGTGAGGGTGGCTTGGAGGGGTGGTACATTGGGAGAGATATAAAGACATGGACAGAAATGAAAGGTATTAATTCAGCAAAACTTAGTAAAGCAAAGAGGATGATGTCAGTCATGGGTTTTAGACGTTTGGCTTATTTGAGTGGATGGTTGAGGGACAATGGAAGAAACCAAGTTCATGGTGGAAGATCATCAACTAGTTTCTTATTAGATTGAGGTCCTCGGGGATTGTTGAGTGCTGAAACCAGCCCAGCAGTGGATGTTCATGAAAGGAAGGTGTGGCAGGATTTAAGAAAAAACACACAAGACACAATATACAGAAAAGATGGGTACAGGGGACTCCCAGCCTTCAGAACTGAGAGCCCAGATCTCTGCAGCCTCATTGTATTTATTGGTCTGTGCTCATCAAGCAAATTAGCAGGGCCTGGGTCAAATTAGTCTACAATGGATTCAGGTGCAGAGAAAAATGACCAACCAATGTTCCCCAGGTATGTAGGAAAATGGCTATAAGGATCAGCTGCTTCCTATAAACCACAGTAGTGCTTGCCCATGCATCATTCTGCCCCTGCAGGACTTGGTGTCCGAAGTCCACACCAGAGACTTGTCTCAAAGCTGCAGTTTAATCTCTCAGCCATTTCCCTACAGTTGAGTTGGGGAAGTCACAAAGATAGTTGAATTTACATATCTGAAACTCAAGAAAGTGTCTGGGATAGAATTATAAATGACAGTACCAAAATCTCAAAAGTTCTTGCTCAAAGTCATACAGCTGTTAGGTAGTAAAGCTAAGATTAAATTTGGGTCTTTTTGCTTCTTGGTCAAGCATCTCATTATCGCAAAGAGAAGAAGACAGATGCAATAAGATGACCCTCCAAGGCAGGTATAGTCTCCTTCTGCTGCCTCAATGATTCTACTGTTGATGAAAAGGCAAAACTAAAGTATTAGAAGAAATTCATACTTTCTCTTTAATTTTACTTGCATTATAAGATTTAAGATTTATGTCACATTCTGATTTTATATTTTCCTTGCATCTAAATATTAACAGCCTGACCAGGCGGTGGCGCAGTGGATAGAGCGTCGAATTGGGATGCGGAAGGACCCAGGTTCGAGACCCCTGAGGTCGCCAGCTTGAGCACGGGCTCATCTGGTTTGAGCAAAAGCTAACGAGCTTGGACCCAAGGTCGCTGGCTCCAGCAAGGGGTTACTCGGTCTACTGAAGGCCCCCGGTCAAGGCACATATGAGAAAGCAATCAATGAACAACTAAGGTGTCGCAACAAAAAACTAGAGATTGATGCTTCTCATTTCTCTTTGTTCCTGTCTGTTTATCCCTCTCTCTGACTCTCTCTCTGTCTCTGTAAAAAAAATAAAAAATAAATATTAACAGCTTGCTAACAGATTGGATTTGATTGTCCCTGAGAACAAAAAGTATTACTCAATGAGTAAATATAAAATGATTAAAATTGATTGCTTTGCCTTGTCATATTTTTAAAAGAGAAAAAAATATGAATATCTCTGAATAATTCCATGCCAGTCATGCTGTGGTCTTTGTTTTAGAATAGCAATTTTCATGTCATGACATGTATAAACTAACCACTGAAATTCTGTGGCACCCCAACAAATGTACTTTTTGCTGATTCTCACCAAAAACAAGTATAATTTTGATTTGTTCATACCAGGTAGCTACTGTTGTGTGAGCTGTTGTTATTTTTTATTTGATAAACTATGGGGAAAGAGGTCAGTGCCCCTGACTAAATAGTCAGGTATTGCATGTTTAAAATTTTTTTTTGCAGCACATCAGTGTGCCACAGCACACTGGTTGAAAATCACTGTTTTAAAAGATAGAAGAAAGTGGTGTAGGAGGAAAATTGATGGAGGACCACAATCATTATAGACAGTATTGGGGATGTTGGAAAAAGCCTATGTTTTGTGTTTGTCATAATAGACAAAAGGTGTTATTCAATATTTAAGTTGATGTGTTTGTTCTGTGAGCAGAATATGCAGAAGCAGTGAGCTGTTAAAATATAGGAACTTTACATTGTTGTAATTTTCTAAAGTGTGTGTTCAGAACATCATTTTTAAATGTTAATAAAACTTTTCACTCCTAAGCTCTATTTCCAAATTTAAAATTACTATTTGTCTCATGCAGGGCTGAAATATAACTTTCTATTACATCACATAAAAATGTCTAAACTTTGATTTGTACTGCAAGGGAAAAATGACTTAAATATTCTTAGCGTTCCTTCTCTTATCTCAAAAATGCTTAAGGATTTTTTAATTGTAAAATTTCCATCTCAATTAAGTCTGAAGTTACATGTAGAGGACTGCTGGGAAATTCTCCCTTCCACCCACTGCACTCCTCACTTCCAAACCCCGACCAATCCTCAAAGGTTTATGGTGTGTTTTATCTTCATAGAGTATATTTTTCTTTGTATCCATTTTTTTCTTCTGTATTTAAGGTTTCCTTTTTTATTGCTTGTTAAAGTTAGTTTTGAAATTACTGACAGGTTATTTTATTGTAATGGAATACATCAACACAGGATGGGGTGAAAGTAGGTTAACAGTTGTTCATATAAAAAATGATACAATAATTAGGTGTTTCAGTGGATAGGACCTTAGAAAGGGATGCAGATGACCCAGGTTCCAAACCCCAAAGTTGCCATCTTGGGAACAGGCTCACCAGCTTGAGTGCAGGGTCGCTGGCTTGAGCGTGGGATCACAACCATGACCCCATGGTCGCTGGCTTGAGCCCAAAGGTCTCTGACTTGAAGCCCAAGTTTGCTGGCTTAAGCCCAATGTTGCCGTCTTAAGCAAGGGGTTACTCTGCTTCAGCCCCCCTGGTAAGGCACATATGAGAAAGCAATCAATGAACAACTAAGGTGCTGCAATGAAGATTGATGCTTCTCATCTTTCTCCCTTCCTGTCTTTCTGTTTCTATATGTCCCTCTCTCTGACTCTCTGTCAAAGGAAATACAATAATACATAAACAATAATAAATTATTCATAAATAAACTTTGTGTTTTGCATACTCACAACTGTAAACCTCCTTTTGCCCTATCCTATATAGTTTTTCTTGAGGGCTATAAGAAACACCTTTAATCAGCATTCTCAAATATCCTCTTGTTAAGTTATAATAGTGCTTGAAGTCCCATACTAATTACCAAATTAAAAGTGTATGCCTAAGACATGGCAATTTTCCAGAGGCGATGCAGATTTAGGAAAGGTGATTCAGGTATATAAGACACTATGTATGCTTACTGCTCCTCCAATAGGTGATAATGTGTGAATACCAGGAAGTGGTCTGATTGATGTCCTGTGCAGTGTTGTCAGGTACTGATGTGTTGCTTCATGGTGAAATTTCTGATGGAGGACTAAGACTTTGATGTATTTTAGGCTGCCATGTGTGGTTGTACAGTTTGCATACCATTCAACCAAAATGTTTACACCTTTGTTAGAGGACTGGGTGGTTACCATGCTCACCCCTCCTGTAGCACCACGTGGAAGGGATAACCCACCCACTCTTAGGGAGGAAGGTAGGATGACCAGGTCACAGATAGGGGTTGACCTATTCAACTCCTATTTTATTTTCATTTCTCCCAGCAGGGAGGTGCTTTTCAAATTGGCAAAGTTAGGACAGGCATAATAATAGATAGGAGAAAGATAATACCTAGTGTTGAATACTGGGTTTAAGTTTATGGGCCTAGGTAAAAAGGAGTTTATCAATGCATTCTCAGACTCTGCCAGTGCTCTTTATTCAGTCATCAAGCATAGGAAAGGTGCCAGAATAAGGAGGATGTACACATCTCTCTCTAATGATTAGAAAACAGAAAATAGTAGGTTTGGGGGGAATGTATGAATGGAGAGCAGGTAGGGAGCAAGAAGCTGGCTGCTTCATTGGCCAATATTAGGAGTCTTTGTTCGAGAGATGGACTGCTTTTGTGTCTTTTCATTCCTGGGTCCAGTCTTCCCTCCTTTTTATGGCTGAGGTCCAGATCTCAGGCTCCCTGCTTCTGTCAGTCTCCTAATATCCCTGCCAGAACACTCTTCTCTCCAAGTATATTTGCTTATTGTAAAAAGGAGTTATTTGTGTTTGAGCCTGAGGGTAAGTGCACATTACCGCTGTGGCCTGCCAGGGTTAATTCTTGCAAGGTGCATGCCACTGTCTGTGTTTGTTGGATCTGAGGTTGAGGTTTCTCAGGCTCTCTTGGGAAGAACCGAAGTTCCCTTTGTGGCAGCAGAGTTGTAACTTCTGCCTTGTGTTTCCCTGCCATTCTGATTCCAAGTGCTTTTTGTCAAGGATTCCTCTGATTTCTTATCTGCTGATGGTCAACTTTCTTGTTTTTAGTGCTGGCATGAGATATTCTTTTAAAGGCATAGTTTCTGTCATTTCAAAAGATCTGGGAGAAGAAAGAGATTTACAGGATAATTTTCAAAAAGATATGATTTGAGTACAAATATAAAATGAAAACATGCCACAGATTTTTATTTAGCTCATTAACTAATGATAGAACCAGTATATATTAAACCTCATTTAGAAGAGAATTTGAAGAACAGACACATACATAGGTAATGGAAACGCTGACATTAATTTGCTAATAGACAAATAATTTACAGAGTTGTAAAATTACTCAATGACAACGGTAAGCAGAAATAGTGGAATGTTGCACAAGACAGGACACTTTTTAAAATTTAATTTATTATGTTTACATAGATTCTAGTGTCACCCCGAATATATCCCCCCTGCCCCATATTCCCCTCAACATCTCCCTTGGCCCCACCCCACAGAGCCCTCCCCCTTCCAGCTTTATTCTATCCTATCATCCCCTTTCCCTCTGTTCTCTTTCCCTCTGGTTCCTTTGATCCCTCCTCTGTCTCAATTCCGTTCCTCAGTTCACATTGTTCCTTGGATTCCTCAAATGAGTGAGGTCAGAGATGACGTCAGAGTAATGGCGGAGTAGGAAGCGATACCGATAAATCTCCCCCAAAACTCAACAAGATCTTCAACCAGAAACAGAAAAACCTATACTTGGAGCTTCCAGATTCTTCGCAATACACCCAAAGGTATGATTGAGTGAAAAATTGGCTAAATATATAACCAAACCCCGAAGGAAATAGGGAGTAAGAAATGCTCCGCCTTCCTCACTAACCTAAACAGGGCGGCTTTCTCTGGTAACTGTGAATATAGAAACTGAGGCGGGCAAAGGGGGTGAATAGATCCAGGCCGCCGCAGCACAAACGGCCGAACCAGGCTGTGGCACGGAGATCCAAGCCGAGGAAAATCTGATCCTGTGGCAACCCGGGCAATACAAGCTAACACTCGCACCAAACCCAAACAAAGAAAGACAAGCGGAGCGGCCATTTTACCCGGTCTCCTGGTCGGTGCGCAGTTAGTGGGAGAGAGATTTCTTCCTAAGCCCCGGAAGTGGGTGCCCGTGTTGCCCCACGGAGAGGCAGGGTCAGAGGCCTTTCTGTGGGCTGAGGGCAGAGTCTCTGGGCAGCCCCAGCGCCCTGGGAAAGCCACGCATGGGAGGGAGTGAGAACTAATTCCAAAGGTGGAGATTCTCCATGCTGGAGGGTGTTTCACTCAGAGGGAACCGCGGCCGGCCTCATATCCTGGTTTGCGCGCGCAGATAAGGAGTGAGCGATTCCTCCGAGTGCCTCCGCAGTGCGCGCCCGTGTTATCGCACAGAGGGGCAGAGTCAGGGGCCTTTGTGTGGGCCAAAGCGGAATCTCGGGCCGCCCCAGCGCCTTGCAAAAGCCGCACACGGGCACGGAGCGAGACTCAATTCCAACGCTGCAACTTTTCCCTGCGGTTGGGGGTTTCACTCAGAGCGTGAGACTGCTGGCCAGATATCCTGGTTGCAGACAGTGAGTGACAGTTTCCTCCAAGCGCCCCGGAAGTGGGCGCCCGCTTGTGTTACCGGATAGAGTGGCAGAGCCAGAGGTCTTCGAGTGGGCGGAAAGCCCGCCTGATTATGCTAGCAGCTCTGACTGACTGAGCCTTACCCAGAGCCCTGTGCTGAGTGGAAATAGAGTGGGGAGTTGCCAGCTCTTTGAGCCTCTTACTATCCAGGCAGAGGCAGCAGCAACCCCATAGCTGGATTATCAGGCTACTAATTGAGGAAGGAAAGACTAGGAGAAAGGCTCCAGGAACACGGACTCTCTCACTGTCGGAGCCTATAAATGCTAATGACCCTCGACTCCCAACGAGACTAAAGCACAATACATGACATTGCCATAGAGACTTATCAACTGCAAACCTCTACCTGAGCGTGCCAAAGGGGCAGAACCCGGGGTACAGAGTCCCCGACCAGAAAGAGGGAGAGAAAAGAAAAAGCAAGAAGATAACCCCTCAAAATCAAGAATAATCTGCAGACTTTATAACCTATCCCATTTTATTATATTTGTTCGTTTGTTTCTCTTATCTTCATTCTTGAGACTTTTTTTTCCTCCGCCAATTTGGCCGATTAACTCTCTACCGGTCTTACTCTCTCCTCTCCTTGAACTACACTACCCATAAGTGTTACATCTCCCATTATTATTTCTCTTCTCTTCCTTTCTCTCTATGAGGGTTGCACTCCAAAACCCTTAACTCTCTCTCTCTCTCCTTTCTTTTTTCTTCTTTTAGTGGTTCCCTCTTTTTTTCTCTCTCTCTCTTTCTTTTCTCCCTCTATATTAGTTTCTTCCTTTCTCCTTTACATCTCTCATTCAAACCTCAATAACAAACAAATTATCTTATCTGGGACTCAAACCTATGTTTGTGGCATTTTGGGGGGTTTTTACTTCACCTTTTTAACTCACTAGCAGTGCTCCCATCCCTGGCTCTCCATATTATCTAGTTCTTGTTCCACTAAATACAATAGTAAGTTTTTAATTTGTCCCCCCATTTTTCCATTTTCCTCTTATTCCTCTCATCATAACTCTTAGACAACCAACACCTAAAAGCAAATCATTTTATTCTTGACCCAAATTTTTTCCTTATTTGCTTTTTGTGGGTCCATACGCTCTTTTTTTTTCTTTTTTCTTTTTTTTTCCTTTTTTTTTCTTTCTCTCTTTTTTGCCCCTTTATTACTTTTCCCCAATTCAGGCCCTCCATCACAGGCATTGTTTGTTATAACTCACAGTCCACCACAAGATTTTCTCAAGAAAGAGGGGAGAGGAGAGGAGAGGAAAAAAGGAGGGGGGGAATAATTTCCTTTTTTCAAAAATTTTTATTTTATTTTATTTTTCTTTATTTCATTATTAATTTTTTTTAAAAAAAAACAACTCTTTTCGATTTGTTATTTTTTTATTTTTTTAACTTTTTATTCTTTATTAAATCTCATTAATACTATCAACAAAACCACCCTCAGATGCCATTAAGGAAGAGAAAATCGAATATCATGGATACAAAAGAAAGAGAGGTAACACAGCTAGATGAGGAAAAATCTATGGAGAAAAAATTTAATATATTGGAAACCTTGGAGCTAAATGACAGAGAATTCAAGATAGAAATCCTAAAAATCCTCCGAGATATACAAGAAAACACAGAAAGGCAATATAGGGAGCTCAGAAAACAACTCCATGAACACAAAGAATATATGTCCAAGGAAATTGAAACTATAAAAACAAATCAAACAGAGATGAAAAACTCAATTCACGAGCTGAAAAACGAAGTAACAAGCTTAGCTAATAGAACAGGTCAGATAGAAGAGAGGATTAGTGAAATAGAAGACAAGCAACTTGAGGCACAACAGAGAGAAGAAGAAAGAGACTCAAAAATTAAAAAAAATGAGATAGCCCTACAAGAATTATCTGACTCCATCAAAAAGAATAACATAAGAATAATAGGTATATCAGAGGGAGAAGAGAGAGAAAATGGAATGGAGAACATACTTAAACAAATAATTGATGAGAACTTCCCAAGCCTGTGGAAAGAACTAAAGCCTCAAGTTCAAGAAGCAAACAGAACTCCAAGTTTTCTTAACCCCAACAAACCTACTCCAAGGCATATCATAATGAAATTGACACAAACCAACAGCAAAGAAAAAATTCTCAAGGCAGCCAGGGAAAAGAAGAATACAACATATAAAGGAAGGCCCATTAGATTATCATCAGATTTCTCAGCAGAAACTCTACAAGCTAGAAGAGAGTGGACCCCAATATTTAAAGTCCTGAAAGAGAGGAACTTTCAGCCACGAATACTATACCCATTAAAGCTATCCTTCAAATACGAAGGAGAAATAAAAACATTCACAGATACAGAAAAGATGAGGGAATTTATCATCAGAAAACCCCCACTCCAGGAATTACTAAAGGGGGTTCTCCAATCAGATACAAAGAACAAAAAAAAACAGAGCCACAAGTAAAAGCTCCAAGAAGAACACAATAAAACCAAATTTAAACTGTGACAACAACAAAAAGAAAGAGGGGGAGAAGACGGAGATTAACAGTAGCAAAGGACGATGGAGTGCAAAAGTACTCACAAAATAGTTCGCTACAATGAACAGGGTAGGGACCCTTTTCATTACTCAAAGGTAACCACCATTGAAAAAACCACCACAGAAGCACATGAGATAAAAAAGATAGCAACAGAGGAAAGATGTATGGAATACAACCAAATAAAAACAAAAGATAGAAAAACGAAAGAGAAGGATCAAACAAGACACGAAACTAACAGAAAGCAAGATATAAAATGGCAATAGGGAACTCACAATTATCAATAATTACACTAAATGTAAACAGATTAAACTCACCAATAAAAAGGCACAGAGTAGCAGAAAGGATTAAAAAAGAAAATCCAACTGTATGCTGCCTACAGAAAACTCATTTAAGTAACAAGGATAAAAACAAATTCAAAGTGAAAGGCTGGAAAACAATACTCCAAGCAAATAACATCCAAAAAAAAGCAGGTGTAGCAATACTCATATCGGATAATGCTGACTACAAGACAGGAAAAGTACTCAGAGACAAAAATGGCCATTTCATAATGGCTAAGGGGACACTGAATCAAGAAGACATAACAATTCTTAATATATATGCACCAAACCAAGGAGCACCAAAATATATAAGACAGCTACTTATTGATCTTAAAACAAAAACTGACAAAAATACAATCATACTTGGAGACCTCAATACACCGCTGACGGCTCTAGATCGGTCATCCAAACAGAGAATCAACAAAGACATAGTGGCCTTAAACAAAACACTAGAGCACCTGGATATGATAGACATCTACAGGACATTTCATCCCAAAGTGACTGAGTATACATTTTTCTCCAGTGTACATGGATCATTCTCAAGAATTGACCATATGTTGGGCCACAAAAACAACATCAGCAAATTCAGAAAAACTGAAGTTGTACCAAGCATATTTTCTGATCATAAAGCCTTGAAACTAGAATTCAACTGCAAAAAAGAGGAAAAAAATCCCACAAGAATGTGGAAACTAAACAACATACTTTTAAAAAATGAATGGGTCAAAGAAGAAATAAGTGCAGAGATCAAAAGATATATACAGACTAATGAAAATGACAATACGACATATCAGAATCTATGGGATGCAGCAAAAGCAGTGATAAGAGGGAAGTTCATATCGCTTCAGGCATATATGAACAAACAAGAGAGAGCCCAAGTGAACCACTTAACTTCCCACCTTAAGGAACTAGAAAAAGAAGAACAAAGACAACCCAAAACCAGCCGAAGAAAGGAGATAATAAAAATCAGAGCAGAAATAAATGAATTAGAGAACAGAAAAACTATAGAAAAAATTAATAGAACAAGGAGCTGGTTCTTTGAAAAGATCAACAAAATTGACAAACCCTTGGCAAGACTTACCAAGGAAAAAAGAGAAAGAACTCATATAAACAAAATCCAAAATGAAAGAGGAGAAATCACCACGGACACCGTAGATATACAAAGAATTATTGTAGAATACTATGAAAAACTTTATGCCACTAAATTCAACAACCTAGAAGAAATGGATAAATTCCTAGAACAATACAACCTTCCTAGACTGAGTCAAGAAGAAGCAGAAAGCCTAAACAGACCTATCAGTAGAGAAGAAATAGAAAAAACCATTAAAAACCTCCCCAAAAATAAAAGTCCAGGCCCTGACGGCTATACCAGCGAATTTTATCAAACATTCAAAGAAGACTTGGTTCCTATTCTACTCAAAGTCTTCCAAAAAATTGAAGAAGAAGCAATACTTCCAAACACATTTTATGAGGCCAACATAACCCTCATACCAAAACCAGGCAAGGATGGCACAAAAAAAGAAAACTACAGACCAATATCTCTAATGAATACAGATGCTAAAATACTAAACAAAATACTAGCAAATCGAATACAACAACATATTAAAAAAATAATACATCATGATCAAGTGGGATTCATCCCAGAATCTCAAGGATGGTTCAACATACGTAAAACGGTTAATGTAATACACCATATCAACAAAACAAAGAACAAAAACCACATGATCTTATCAATAGACGCAGAAAAGGCTTTCGATAAAATACAACACAATTTTATGTTTAAGACTCTCAACAAAATGGGTATAGAAGGAAAATATCTCAACATGATAAAGGCCATATATGATAAACCATCAGCTAACATCATATTAAATGGCACTAAACTGAAGGCTTTCCCCCTTAAATCAGGAACAAGACAGGGTTGTCCACTCTCTCCACTCTTATTTAATGTGGTACTAGAGGTTCTAGCCAGAGCAATCAGACAAGACAAAGAAATAAAAGGCATCCATATCGGAAAAGAAGAAGTAAAGGTATCACTTTTTGCAGATGATATGATCCTATACATCGAAAACCCCAAAGAATCCACAAAAAGACTACTAGAAACAATAAGCCAATACAGTAAGGTCGCAGGATACAAAATTAACATACAGAAGTCAATAGCCTTTCTATATGCCAACAATGAAACAACTGAGAAGGAACTCAAAAGAATAATCCCCTTCACGATTGCAACAAAAAAAATAAAATACTTAGGAATAAACATAACAAAGAATGTAAAGGACTTATATAATGAAAACTATAAACCATTGTTAAGGGAAATCGAAAAAGATATAATGAGATGGAAGAATATACCTTGTTCTTGGCTAGGAAGAATAAATATAATCAAGATGGCTATATTACCCAAAGCAATATACAAATTTAATGCAATTCCCATCAAAATTCCAATGACATTTTTTAAAGAAATAGAGCAAAAAATCATCAGATTTATATGGAACTATAAAAAACCCCGAATAGCCAAAGCAATCCTAAAGAAAAAGAATGAAGCTGGGGGCATAACAATACCTGACTTCAAACTCTATTATAGGGCCACGACAATCAAAACAGCATGGTATTGGCAGAAAAATAGACACTCAGACCAATGGAACAGAATAGAAAGTCCAGAAATAAAACCACATATATATAGTCAAATAATTTTTGATAAAGGGGCCAACAACACACAATGGAGAAAAGAAAGCCTCTTCAATAAATGGTGCTGGGAAAACTGGAAAGCCACATGCAAAAGAATGAAACTGGACTACAGTCTCTCCCCCTGTACAAAATTTAACTCAAAATGGATCAAAGATCTAAACATAAGACCTGAAACAATTAAGTACATAGAAGAAGACATAGGTACTCAACTCATGGACCTGGGTTTTAAAGAGCATTTTATGAATTTGACTCCAATGGCAAGAGAAGTGAAGGCAAAAATTAATGAATGGGACTACATCAGACTAAGAAGTTTTTGCTCAGCAAGAGAAACTGATAACAAAATAAACAGAAAGCCAACTAAATGGGAAATGATATTTTCAAACAACAGCTCAGATAAGGGCCTAATATCCAAAATATACAAAGAACTCATAAAACTCAACAACAAACAAACAAACAATCCAATAAAAAAATGGGAAGAGGATATGAATAGACACTTCTCCCAGGAAGAAATACAAATGGCCAACAGATATATGAAAAGATGCTCATCTTCTTTAGCTATTAGAGAAATGCAAATCAAAACGGCAATGAGATACCACCTCACACCTGTTCGATTAGCTGTTATTAGCAAGTCAGGTAATAGCAAATGTTGGAGAGGCTGTGGAGAAAAAGGAACCCTCATACACTGTTGGTGGGAATGTAAAGTAGTACAACCATTATGGAAGAAAGTATGGTGGTTCCTCAAAAAACTGAAAATAGAACTACCTTATGACCCAGCAATCCCTCTACTGGGTATATATCCCCAAAACTCAGAAACATTGATACGTAAAGACACATGCAGCCCCATGTTTATTGCAGCATTGTTCACAGTGGCCAGGACATGGAAACAACCAAAAAGCCCATCAATAGATGACTGGATAAAGAAGATGTGGCACATATACACTATGGAATACTACTCAGCCATAAGAAATGATGACATCGGAACATTTACAGCAAAATGGTGGGATCTTGATAACATGATACGAAGCGAAATAAGTAAATCAGAAAAAAACAGGAACTGTATTATTCCATACGTAGGTGGGACATAATAGTGAAACTAAGAGACATTGATAAGAGTGTGGTGGTTACGGGGGGGAGGGGGGAATGGGAGAGGGATAGGGGGTGGGGAGGGGCACAAAGAAAACAAGATAGAAGGTGACAGAGGACAATCTGACTTTGGGTGGTGGGTATGCAACATAATTGAACGACAAGATAACCTGGACTTGTTATCTTTGAATATATGTATCCTGATTTATTGATGTCACCCCATTAAAAAAATAAAATTATAACAAAAAAAAAATGAGTGAGGTCATATGAAATTTTTCTTTTTCTCCTTGGCTTATTTCACTTAACATAATAGTTTCCAGGTCCATCCATGTTGTCACAAAAGGTAAGATTTCCTTATTTTTATGGCCACATAGTATTATTCCATTGTATATATGTACCTCTGCTTTTTAATCCACTCGTCCACACTTGGACTATTTCCAGATCTTTGCTATTGTGAACAATGCTGCCATAATATTGGGGGTGCATTTCTTTATTTGAGTCAGTGATATGGTGTTCTTGAAATATATTCCTAAAAGTGGGATGGCTGGGTCAAAAGGTAGTTCCATTTTTAATTTTTTGAGGAATCTCCATACTGTTCTCTAGTCTGCATTCCATCTCCAGTGCAGGACGGTTCCCCTTTCTCCACCTATCATGTGTTGTTTTGTTAATGAGCACCATTCTGACTGGTGTGAAGTGATATCTCATTGTGGCTTTTATTTGCATTTCTCTAATAATTACAGATGTTGAACATTTTTTCATCTATTGGCCATCTGTATGTCCTCTTTGGAGAAGTGTCTATTTCTTTTGACCATTTTTTGATTGGATTGAGTTGTTTTTCTTCCTGGTGTTGAGTTTTACAAGTTCTTTATAAATTTTGGTTATTAACCTCTTATCAGACGTATTATCAAATATGTTCTCTCATTGTGTGGATTTTTTAAAATTCTGTTTATACTGTCTTTAGCTGAAAAAAAGCTTTTGAGTTTGATATAGTCCCATTTGTATATCCTGTCTTTTATTTCACTTGCCCATGGAGATAAATCAGCAAATATATTGCTGCGAGAGATGTCAGTGAGCTTACTTCCTATGTTTTCTTCTAAGATTCTTATGGTTTCACGACTTACATTAAAGTCTTTTATTCATTTTGAGTTATTTTTGTGAATGGTGTAAGTTGATGGTCTAGTTTCATTTTTTTGCAGGTAGCTGTCCAATTTTTCCAACACTATTTGTTAAAGAGGCTATCTTTACTCCATTGTATGCTCTTGCCTCCTTTGTCAAATATTGGTTGTCCATAAAGGTGTGGGTTTATTTCTGGGTTCTCTGTTCTGTTCCATTGATCTATATGCCTGTTCTTATGCCAGTACAAAGTTGTTTTGAGTACAATGGCCTTGTAAGTATAACTTGATATCGGGAAGTGTGATACCTCCCAGTTTTTTCTTTTTTTTCAAGATTGCTAAGGCTATTCATGTTCTTTTTGGTTCCATATAAATTTTTGGAATATGTGTTTTATATCTTTGAAGTATGTCATTGGTATTTTAATCGGTATAGCATTGAATTTATAAATTATAAATTTATAAATTGGGTAATATAGACATTTTAATGTTTATTCTTCCTATCTATGAACACTGTATATGCTTCCACTTGTTTGTATCTTCCTTGATTTCTTTTCTCAATGTTTTATAATATTCCAGGTACAAGTCTTTAATCTCTTTAGTTAAATTTACTCCTAGGTACTTTTTTTGTGTGTTGCTCTAGTAGAGGGTATTGTTTCCTTAATTTCTCTTTTCTGACAGTTCTTTGTTGGTGTATAAAAATGCCTCTGATTTCTGTGTATTAATTTTATATCCTGATATCTTGCTGAATTCATTTATCAGGCCAAGTAGTTTTTTGACTGAGACTTCAGAATTTTCTATATACAGTATTATTTCATCTGCAAATAATGATAATTTTACTTCTTCTTTTCCAATTTGGATGCCTTTTATTTTGTCATCTTGTCTGATTGCTGTGGCTAGGACTTCCAGTACTATGTTGAATAAGAGTGGAGAAAAGGGGGCACCCCTGCCTTGTTCCTGATCTTAAGGGGATTGCTTTTAATTTTTGCCAATTGATTATGATATTGGCTGTGGGTTTGTTATAGATGGCCTTTGTCATGTTGAGGTATGTTCCCTGTATTCCCACTTTGATAAGAGTTTTTATCATAAGTGGGTGTTGGATTTTATCAAATGCTTTTCCTGCATCTATTGAAATTATCATGTGATTTTTCTCCTTCTTTTTTTTTAAAAAAGTTCTTAAAATTTTAATTTGCCAATTATACCACATTGAAGCTAAAAAAATCAATTAAAATTTTTTTTCAATTTTTTTTATTAAATTTAATGCAGTGACATTGATAAATCAGGGTACATACGTTGAGAGAAAATATCTCTAGATTATTTTGACATTTGATTGTGCTGTATACCCCTCCCGCAAAGTTAAATTGTCTTCTGTCACCTTCTATCTGGTTTTCTTTGTGCCCCTCCCCTCCCCTAACCCCTCTCTCCTTCTTCACCCCATCCTCCTCTCCCAACCCCCCGCCCCTGTTGCCATCACATTCTTGTTCATGTCTCTGAGTCTCATTTTTATGTCCCTTCTATGTATGGATTCATCTTAGTTTTTTTTCTGATTTACTTATTTCACAACGTATAATGTTGTCAAGGTCCATCCATGTTATTGTAAATGATCCGATGTCATCATTTTTTATGGCTGAGTAGTATTCCATCTTAGAACAACAATGGAGGGACAGTTTGAAAATCTCCTTCTTTTTTTTTATGTGATGAATCACATTGATTTACCATCCTTTCCTCCCCAGAATAAATCCCACTTGATCATGATGTATGACTTTTTTCATGTATTGCTGGATCCAATTTGCTAATATTTTGTTGAGGATTTTGGCATCTAAATTCATCAAGGATATTGGCCTATAATTTTCTTTCTTTGTGTTGTCTTTGCCTGGTTTTGGAATCAGAATTATGCTTGCCTCATAAAAGGAGCTTGGAATTCTTCCTTCCTTTTGAATTATTTTGAAATAGCTTGATCAGGATAACAGTTAATTTTTCTTTGAATATTTGGTAGAATTCACCTCTGAAGCCATTCGATCCAGGACTTTTGTTTGCTGGGAGTTCTTGATAACTGTTCTGATTTCATTTGTTGTAATCAGTCTGTTTAGGTTTTCTGATTCTTCCAGATTGTATTTTGAAAGATTATATGTTTCAAGAAATTTTTCAATTTCACCTAGGTTGTCTAATTTTTTGGCATACAGTTCTACATAGTATTTTCCTACAATATTTTGTATTTCTGTCAGTATTTTGTTTCAGTTGTTATTTCTCCACTCTCATTTCTAATTTTATTTATTTGAGTTCTCTCTCTTTTTTTCTTGGTGAGTCTGGTTAAAGGTTCATTGACCTTGTTTACCATTTCAGAGTACTAGCTCTTGGTTTCATTGATCCTCTGTATTCTTTTTTTAGCCTCTATGTCATTTATTTTTGCTCTGATCTTTATTATTTCCTTCCTTCTACTACCTCTGGGCTTTACTTGGTGAGCTTTTTCTAGTTCTTTTAGATGCAGGGTTAAGTTGTTTATTTCAGCTTTTTCTAGCTTCTTAAGGTGTGCCTGTAGTGCTATGAGCTTTATCTCAGTACTGCTTTTGCTCTGTCCCATAAATTTTGAGTTGTTGTATGATCATTATCATTCATTTCTAGGAATATTTTTATTTCTTCTTTGATCTTATTGTTAACGCATTCATTATTTAATAACATGTTATTTAGTTTCTATGTGTTTGAGTATTTTTTCAGTTTTTCTGTTGTGGTTGATTTCTAGTTTTTTGCAATTGTGATCAGAGAAAGTGCTTGATATGATTTCAATCTTTTTAAATTTGTTGAGACCGCTTTTGTGCCCTAACATGTGGTCTCTCGTAGAGAATGTACCATGAGCACTTGAAAAGAATGTATATTCTGCTGCCTTAGGGTGAAAGGTTCTGAAGATATCTATTAAATCAAGTTGATCTAGTATGTCCTTTAAGTCTGCTGTTTCTTTGTTAATTTTTTTTCTTGAGGATTTATCTAGTGATGTTAGTGGAGTATTGAAGTCCCCTACTATTATAGTATTGCTGTTGATCTCACCCTTTATATTTAACAAAGTCTGCTTTATATATTTCAGTGCTTTTATATTAGGTACATAGATATTTATAATGGTTATATCTTCTTGTTGGATTGCTCCCTTTATTATTATGTAGTGGCCTTCTTTATCCCTTACTATAGCCTTTGTTTTAAAGTCCATTTTGTCTGATATAAGTATTGCTATCCCAGTGTTTTTTCATTTCCATTTGCATGAAATATTTTTTTCCACCCTGTTACCTTCCGTCTCTGTATCTTTTGTTTTGAGGTGTATCTCTTGTAGACAACATATGTATGGGTCCTGTTTTTTTATTCATGCATCTAGCCTATGTCTTTTGATTGGATTATTTAACCCATTTACATTTAAGGTAATTATTAGTATGTAGTTATTATTGCCATTTTATTCTTTAAAGCCCTATTTCTTTTTTTACTATATTCTTTTCCCTTTTTGTTCTGTTTACAACAGGCCCCTTAACATTTCTTGTAGCATTGCTTTGGTTGTAATAAATTCCTTGAGGTTTTTTTGTCTGGGAAACTTTTTATTTCTCCTTCAATTTTAAATGATAGCCTTGCTGGATAAAGAAGTCTTGGTTGTAGGCTCTTGTTTTACGTTACTTTGAATATTTCTTGCCATTCTTTTCTGGCCTCAAGTGTTTCTGTTGAGAAGTCGATGTCGTCTTTATGGGGACTCCTTTGTAGGTGATAGACTTTTTTTCTCTAGCAGCTTTTAATATTTTCTCTTTATCTCTTAGCTGTGGTATTTTAATTATGATGTGTCTTGGTGTAGATTTCTTTGGGTTTCTCTTTAATGAAGTTCTCTGTGCTTCTTTAACTTGTGTGACTTTTTCCTGCATCAATTTTGGGAAGTTTTCAGTTATAATTTGATTGAACAAGATCTCTATCCTTTGTTCTTTCTCTTCTTTTTCAGGAACCTCTATTATGCGGATGTTGTTTCTCTTTACATTGTCACAGAGCTCTCTTAGAGTTTCCTCAGATTTTTTCAGCCTCTTTTTTTTTTTTGCTGCTTTGCTTCTGTGTTTTCGTTTATTTTGTCTTCTAAATCGCTGATTCAATTCTCTGCTTCATCCAGCCTGCTTTTAATTGCTTCTAGTGTAGTTTTTATTTCTGATATTATATTTATTATTTCTGACTGGTTGTTTTTTGTTATTTCAATGTCCTTTTTGATGTTTGTTATGTCTTTATTTATGTGTTCAGTGTGTCCATTCATTGTTCTAAGATCTTTGAGCATTCTAATAATCATTATTTTAAACTCTGCATCTAGTAGTTTGCTTATTTTCATCTCACTCAGTTCATTTTCTGGAGATTTCTCTTGTTGATTCATTTGGATTGCACTTCTCTGTCTTTCCATTTTTGTCTGTGTATACCCTCCTCGTTTGGGTTTGTTGTTTGTAGAGCTGGCTAAGTCATGGGTTGGTGTTGTCTGCTTCCAATTTTCATTTGTGTTATTTCTAGATCTTCTTTGGTTGGCATCAACTGTTGTTTTCTTTGTGTTTTGTTGATGGTTTCCTTTGCTGTGCAAAATCTTTTTAATTTGATGTAATCACATTTTTCTTTTGTTTATCTTTCCAGTTCTCTGAAATAAATTGAAATACCAGCAAGAACAACGAGATATGTGAATAGTCAAGGACAAATGGTTTGAATCTTCTCTCATATTCCCTGCCCTCTTGGAGACACAAAAGTCACGTAGGTCTTTCTTGGTGAGTGGTCCACCGGCCATGTAGTCACAGTGCAGGTAAGATGTGTCCTCAGAGCACCCAGGATGACATCCTCCAATTTAACTGCTGCCAGAACTGCATGGGGAAAACTCCTCAGCAAGTTGATGCTGTGTTGCTACCTCTCTCCTTGAGTGAGTGGCATGGCAGGGTGTTGAAGAGCATGCCCAGGGCACTAACCTGCCCTGGTTCTAATTTTGGTTCTGCCGTTGAGTAGCTGTGTGTCCTTGGGCAGAACACCCTCTCTGTGCCTCAGTAAAACATGCTTAACAGGGCTGCTGTTAGGATCAAGGTAGAATGAATGACAAGGAACACACTTAAATGGGTGTTTAGCAAAGAGAAGTGCTCCCTAAGGGACAGTAACAACTACTGCCATTGCTGCTGAATATCAACAGGACTTCCTGAGCTCCCACTGAGCCGTGAGTGTGGCTAATAATGGGTTCATCTGGAGAACAGCTACTGAATACTGAGGATACATTTGTGGGTTGAAGCAGGCTAGTCCCACCTTCGTGGGCTCACAGTCTCCTGGTGAAAGCCAGCAGGATACAACTATACACAATTAGTGCAACAATCACAATCACTGTCCTAATGTTTAGGAAGTTGTAGCATGTGGTTCGGTCTTTGGATCCATTCCTCCCTTCTTTCAGATGCCAGAGTTGGAATTGGTACTCCTGGTTCTTGCAAGTGACGAGTGTTCCTAAAGAGTGGGCTGGCCTATGGGGCTCCAAGCACTTTGGTGCGACAAGCCCAATTGCCAGCTCACACCTAGGGAACAGAAAACTGTTTCCCTGAATCACGTCACACATCAAGGCACCTTCCTGTGCCTCAGGGACATAACTTCCAGCAAAGGGGCATGGCCACAATCCCCCAACATGGCTCTGGAGTCCATAGTTGACTTGGCCAATTGGAGCTTAGCTTATTCCTGAGTGCAGCAAAACATCCTCCTCTAAGCAAGCGTCCTCCTCCCTGGAGCAACAGCATCCTAGAAATGCCAGTGAGCTGGGCTCAGCCACGCAGGCGTCCTGGGCTCCCTTCATGCACTTGTGGCCTGGCAAGAAGGAGAGTCGGTAGTGGCTGCAGGTAAGGCGATGGGGCCTTGGCTCCTGGATCCCACGTGCCAGTGCAAAAAGCAGCAGAGCTTTGGTGTGGGCAGGCGGGTAATTTTGAAGGTCCCACAGTCCTGAGATGGCTGCCATTCACCCCGGGGCTAGAGAGCCTCCCTGCCTCCTCAGTGATGGAAGGTGGTGACTCATTTTCTCCCATGTCTGTGGCATGCCTGCCGGTGCCCAGCGTGGCATAAGCACTATCAAGACAGGACACTTAGTAATCTTTGTTTCAAGGTTTTTTCCTCCTTGCACATCCCTCTGTTGCCTCTTCTCTTATTTTCATTCCCATTAAGCTTTGCAAGCTCCTCCTGTGAATAAAATGTCTCTTTTCAAGGTGAACAATGATTGTCACATTTCCATATTCAATAGATGCTCTAAAAAACAACTAAGTCATATCCTGAGAAGCATTTGATATAGTTGATAACTTTCTGTCTTTTGAGAAACTGTTTTCTCTTTATTGGCTGCTGTTTCTCAATTCCCTTCCTGTGGCCTCCTTGTCTTTCAAACTCTAAGCAGTGGAAGGGTCCCAAAGATTAGTTTTGCGCTTTTTGTCTGCACATGTTCTTGCTTCTTAGATGACCGCATCTTGACCCTAGGGCTTTAACTCGTCTCAGTGTGCCAATGATTTCAAATTTTTTTGCTCCAGCCCTAGCTTCTCTTCTGAGCTCCAATTTATACCTCATTTCCTGCTTACATCTCTGCAGAGATTTCTTAGTATGTTCAATTCTGAACTCCTTGGCTTTCATCCTTCTAAAATACATTGGCCCTGGCCGTTTGGCTCAGTGGTAGAGTGTCGGCCTAGCGTGCAGAAGTCCTGGGTTCAATTCCCAGCCAGGGCACACAGGAGAGGCGCAAATCTGCTTCTCAACCCCTCCCCCTCTCCTTCTTCTCTGTCTCTCTCTTCCCCTCCTGCAGCCGAGGCTCCATTGGAGCAAAAGATGGCCCAGGCGCTGGGGATGGCTCCTTGGCCTCTGCCCCAGGCGCTAGAGTGGCTCTGGTCACAACAGAGCGATGCCCCGAAGGGGCAGTGCATCGCCGCCTGGTGGGCAGAATGTCGCCCCCTGGTGGGCGTGCTGGGTGGATCCCAGTTGGGCGCATGTGGGAGTTAGTCTGACTGTCTCTCCCCGTTTCCAGCTTTGGAAAAATACAAAAATAAAATAAAATAAAATAAAATACTCTTCATTCCATTTTTTCTATTTCAGGAAGTTTATCATTCCAGTTGCTCAGGCCACAGAAGTTGAAGTCACCCTTGATTCCTTTTTTCCCCTCTCCATCTTACTCTACAACTTCAGCAAATTCTTTGGGCTCTAGTTTCAAAATATCTGCAGAATTTGACAATTTTCATTTTGAGTGTCCATGTGCCTCCCCCCCAAAAAAATTGGAAGCACTATTATCATGGACACTGAGCTGCAGAGAGGGGAACTGTCACTCTCAGCTGTTTATAGGGAGGACACTGAGCTCCAGAGAGGGGAACTGTCATTCTCACTTGTCTATAGGGGAGGACACTGAGCTGCAGAGAGGGGAACTGTCATTCTCAGCTGTTTATAGGGAGGACACTGAGCTGCAGAGAGGGGAACTGTCATTCTCAGCTGTTTATAGGGAGGACACTGAGCTGCAGAGAGGGGAACTGTCATTCTCAGCTGTTTATAGGGAGGACACTGAGCTTCAGAGAGGGGAACTGTCATTCTCAGCTGTTTATAGGGAGGACACTGAGCTGCAGAGAGGGGAACTAAGGCCTTGGTGATTTGCACCCCCATGTATGTGCGGCCACCTTTCCCCCTAGATTGTGTTGCTTCCCTCTATGTTCTAGCACTTGCCATAACTGGACAAATGGAAACACAGATCACACAGTCATCTTGAAGAACAAGAAACCTGAATTCCATCCAGCCCATGCAAGCTGGAGAAGGGCCCTGCTTGGGCATGCTGGGTGGGGATCCAGGGACCAGCCAGTGCAGAGACCCATGACAACCAGTGAGCTGAGCAGGGTTCAGGTTTACTGTGATTCATTTCTTCCCTCCAGCTGGTGCATTGGAGCTGGCTCTGCAGCTTTCAGCCAGATGACTACAGGGCTCCATTCAGGGCCTGGCGGGGCTGCAGTGGAGTGCAACCTCCCTTCATGAGGCAGGCCTGGAGCTGGTAGTCTCAGTGCTCCAGGGTTGTGAAGTGCCTGTCCCACCCTGCATTAGAAACCCTGCTCCTCAGAAGCAGGGATATATATCTACTAATGCGAGGTGTGCAAGAACACCATTTATCCCAGACCGGCATTGCTTCTACAAGATGCAAATTGATAAAAGGTCTATCCAGTCTGAGGGGAAAGAAGAAAAAGGGAATCCTGACACTGGGAAGTGGCTGAACTTCAGTGGCCAAAGAGTGTCAGGAATGTGGGGAAAATTCTTTGTTCTCAAGCGACAGGGCTCAGCTTGGCTATAATGAGCTTTCTGCAAAACTTTGGGGGGGCTGCAGTCTGATTCCCAGAAGCACGTGGGTAATCATTGTTAATCTGAATTGGCAGGCTTTCTCTGGGAAGAAACTCTCTTTTGGTGTTATCATCTCAGTTCTCTCTCTTTTTCTTGTTCATGGATTTTTATTGCTTTGATTATTAAGTTGAGAATCTCTGTTACTCTTATTATTTTTTCTTGCAGTAAGAACACTTAACTTGGGATCTATGCACTTAGCAAAATTTTCAGTGTCCCGGACGGTATTTTTAACTGTAGGCACTGTGGAATGTAGCAGATCTCTAGAACTGACTCATCTCACATAACTGAAATTTTATACTCATTGAACAACTATTCCCCTTTCCCCCTCCTCCCAGCCCAAGGCAACCATTGTTCTACTCCATGCTTCTGTGGGTTGGACTCTTTCAGATACAGGTTTCCTCTCTGAGCACAGAACATCAGGACCCAGTAAATAATATTAGGTAAAACTGAGTCTGAGCACAGAACATCAGGACCTAGTAGATAATATTAGGTGAAACTGAGAACCCATGTTTGCCTTTTTTTCTTACTGTGGTAAAAATGCATAACAGAAAACTTACCATCTTAATCATTTTTAAGTCTACAGTTCCCATTGTATTAAATATATATTCCCATTGTTATGAAACAAATCTCCAGAACTTTTACATCTTGCAAAAATGAAACTTATATCCCTTTAACAACTTCTCTTCTCCCTCACACTCTGGAAACCACCATTTGCTTTGTTTCTGTGACTGACTACTTTATGTACCTCCTATAAGTGGAATCATACAGCACTTGTCTTTTTGTGACTGGCTTATTTCACTTAGCATGTTGTCCTCAAGTTTCATCCATGTGACAGGTTTTTCTCTCTTTTTTTAAGGCAGAATAATTTATTCCATGTCTAGACCACATTTTGATTATCCATTCACCTGTCAATGAACATCCAGTTCCTTTCACCTCTTGGCTGTTGTAATAGTGCTGATATGAACATGAGTGTGCAAATGACTCTTCCAGACTCTGCTTTCCATTTTTGGACATAGAGCCAGAAGTGGGATAGCTGGGTAACAACTATGGGTAAAGAGGTGGAGAAATGAGAACACGATGGCCCCATTGGGGAGAATGTAAAATGGTGTGGCAGCTATGGAAACAGTGTGGGAAGTCCCCCAGAAATTAAAAGCAGAACAGCCATAAGACATCCATCTTCTTAAACATGGCAGCATGTGGACAAATCCACGGGTATTTTTAACTGATTTCTTTATGGAGCTAGATCCTTCTGTGATTGATAAAGGTATATAAAGGCTAACGTGTTAAACAAGCATGACTAGAAAACTCAGGGCATTTCCAAAATCTAGAGCTTAGTGCTCGCTACAGTGCCACAAGGAGCAAACCTTACTGCTAATGTCCCTGCTTCGCCTGTACTGCAAGGGAATAACCACATCTGTGCACAAAGAAACAGATGCAAGCTGTTTGTTGTAGTGTTTATAAGGGTTCCAAATTGTAAATAAACACATTATCAGACAATATAGGACTTCTTAAATTATGGTAAATCCACTAAAATAACCACCATGCTGCCTTTAAAAATAGCATGCTTAGTTAGAAATAGTAAAGACATGAAGTATTCATGATTATATTTTCAGTGAGGAAAGCAGGTTGTAAAGTGGTATGTAACAGAAACACCAATTCTATTTAGGGGATATATTTGGGAGATATTCACAAACACGTGAAAAGTGGTCAAGACTGCCATGTTAATGTAATTCATATTGTGTTCTATGTGAAACACAGCACCAGAATTGTATTATGCAGAGGTTTTAAGTGGTTATGGCTTGGTTGGGGTATCACACTTCTATTTGTCCTGTTGTGCTTACTTCATTATTACTATTTTTACCAAAAATATGACATTTTTTCTTATAAAAATTATAAAATGTGGCAAACAAAGGGAGTTTGTACAGAACCCAGGACTACTTCAGGCATGAGAAACATTATGAAACCAGAGATATCATGTTTTTTTTACTATATACTGTGAAGTAAGCAAAGGTACTCAAATGTCAGAGCATCACCTGGAGGGCTTGTTTGAGCAGATTGCTAGGCCCCTCCCAGACTGCTAGGCCCCACCCGAGATTTTCCTATGTTAGTGGGTTTGGCAGCAGGGCCAAATGATGAGCCTTCCTGACCAGCTCTAATGCAGTGGTTTTCAAATTGTGCGCCCAGAAGATTTCCAGGTGCGACCTATGGTATTCCAGAGAAATATGTGCCTGTTGGGGACCAAAAAACCAACAGGGATTTTGGAGTTTAGATTTTTGGGGGACAGCGGTGTGGGGAATTGGCAGTAAGCTGACAGTCTGCACAATCCCCCACCTCACTTTTCTGATTAGTTTGCAAAAGGCTGTTAAGCTGTGGTGCTGGATTGTTTACACTACCCTTATGTTCCCCGCAAAGACTGGAGGCAAGTTTCTTCTATTCTTTGTTTGGTGTCAAGTTAAGATGATATGTATGAAAAAAAAAGATGATATGTATGGTGGGAGGTTTTTGCACTCAACACAATTAAGAGTAAAAAGAGAGGGATTCTTCAATGTATTGACGAGGAAATGAGAGTTTGCCTTTCAAATATATGCCGAAACATTGAAGAAATTGCTAGGACACATCAGGTTCATGTTTCTCATAAACACAAGAATGAAAAAACTTAACACACTCAGGCCTGGACCTGCCGAATTTACTAAATCTTACTAAGAATGTATCTATATATATGTAAAAAGATAATTCTTTATCTTGTTTTATTTTTGAACCTCTCCTTTTTATGAATTCTAAGAAGCATAACTCAAAAAATGTAACAAAAATATTTTTAAAGTCAGAATAAATTTAATTTTGTTGTATTTTTGTTTAATTACCATAAAAATCACACTTGGACTTTATATTTTTTTCTTTAATATTTGACTTAATTATTATAACATATTTCTCAGAAATTTGTATATAGTGCACCTACAATTATTTGTAAAATTTTAAATGTGCCCTGACTTCAAGAAGTTTGAAAATCCCTGCTTTAATGTTTCTGCTTCTGGCTCCAATGTCCCCTTCCAAATCCAGGTCCATGGAGGCCTCCCACAAGCAAATGCACATAAGGCACATTTACACGAGCTACATTTGCACAAGGCACATTCACACAAGGCATGGACTTGCTTTTTAAATTTATTTTTTTTTGAAGCCCAATACTAGAGAAACATACTTAAACGCTTGTTTTGATTGACTTGTTTTGTGCCTCTGTTTCCTTCTCTATAAAATGGTGGGAATGTATTGCATGTTCCTGGTCCATTACAAAGACAAAAAATTTTGAGTTAGGTAGTAAATTGCTTGCTCACTACCCAAGAGTTCAAATAAGGCCTTAAATGAGTGGAATGCTGTTACTTAAATGTATGGCACATATTATCTAAGAATTGTGTTGGAGAAATTTGCATACATTATGCAGTTTGGTATTTGTTAGCAATTCTCTTTTATAAAAGCATTTATGAAGACATTGGGGTACATCACTAAGGTGAAAAATGTTTTTCTTTTTTTGGGGAAATGCAATTGCACTGGGGTGAGTTGAAGGTCCTAATGATGGCACTTTATATGTGCTTACTGCTTTGCTCTTCTAAAATACTTTGCTGTTGTAAAGTGCTCTCCAGGTGCTGTTTTCTCAATTAAATGAGGTAAGCTGGTTGTATGTTGTATTTACCTGCTTTCACAGGTCAAGAAACTGGGACTTGAAATGGTTAGTGACTTGCCTACCAACACAGTGGCCTGAGGTGGTAAACTGGGAGATTAGACCCAGCCATTTCCACTCTAGGTTTTGCCTCCAAATGCACGTGGCTTCTTATCAACCTATTATTGCCTAGCCCCGGGGGAGTAGGAAAGAGAGAGCACCACCTACTGAGAGTGCTGTACCAGTGTTTCTTCAGAACTGTGCTGGTAGCATCACACACACATTTGTTGGGAGTCATAATTTTTCAGAAAAGAGTAAGTTTCTTCTGTTGCTGAAAAGAGGTGGGGAGATGACGTCAGAGTAATGGCAGGGTAGGAAGCGATACCGATAAATCTCCCCCAAAACTCAACAAGATCTTCAACCAGAAACAGAAAAACCTATACTTGGAGCTTCCAGATTCTTCGCAATACACCCAAAGGTATGTTTGAGTGAAAAATTGGCTAAATATATAACCAAACCCCGAAGGAAATAGGGAGTAAGAAATGCTCCACCTTCCTCACTAACCTAAACAGGGCGGCTTTCTCTGGTAACTGTGAATATAGAAACTGAGGCGGGCAAAGGGGGTGAATAGATCCAGGCCGCTGCAGCACAAACGGCCGAACCAGGCTGTGGCACGGAGATCCAAGCCGAGGAAAATCTGATCCTGTGGCAACCCGGGCAAAACAAGCTAACACTCGCACCAAACCCAAACAAAGAAAGACAAGCGGAGCGGCCATTTTACCCGGTCTCCTGGTCGGTGCGCAGTTAGTGGGAGAGAGATTTCTTCCTAAGCCCCGGAAGTGGGTGCCCGTGTTGCCCCACGGAGAGGCAGGGTCAGAGGCCTTTCTGTGGGCTGAGGGCAGAGTCTCTGGGCAGCCCCAGCGCCCTGGGAA